>NW_028156073.1:50000-52000 GCF_963993115.1 Abramis brama | reverse complement strand
TGTGCGAGAGGGTCCACATCACTTGAATCCTTCCACTTACATCTGAACAGGTTCATTCCAGGTCAGTAGGAATCATTTTTTATTCATCAGCAAGATGAGTACATATTTGGAGTTAAACATTTTATTATTAGTAGTAGTAGTAGTAGCAGTAGTATTGTTATTGTTATCATTATAATTATTGTTATTATCCTGGGAACACTGACACAGTTAATGTCTGTCAATGAACCAAATACAACAAGTTAACCTAACAATATTGCTCATATTTGTACTGTCTTAAGGAACCAGTGCCAACAGCCTGAATTTCCAGCTGTACCTCCTGGAAGGCCTTAACAGATGGAATCAGGACCGTGAAGCTGCATCCCTGGCAGTCAAGCCTCCATCACTGCTCAGCTACTCAGGCGACCTTGTTCAATGTGTTAACAACTACAGTGTCAAGGTGCTTGGAAGGAAACTTGTCCCCTCTTTTCAGCCACCTGCGGTTTACACTGGTTAGTTTAAGCTTTCCATCATGAGGCTATTTTCTATAAAATAGAATTACCTTTTTATGAATTTTATGAAAAGTAAATTTTCCTTCTTGTCTGTCCCAGGGGAGCTAATAGGTATAGATTACCTATACCGCCAGACAGGGAGGGCCTTGCAGGATGTCCAACCTGACTCAGAGGAGACTGAGCAGATGCTGGAAGATGTAGGCACAGAGGAAGAGTTGGAAGATGAGGGCTTTGAAGATGCTGGTTTGGACCCAACCGTTGGGCTACTGGACCCATCCTCTGGTCCATCACCTGCCACCACCAGCTCAGCCGTCATTCCAACTCCCACCTCTCTCCAGGCTACTTCTGGACCTGCTGGACCTTCAGGGCCTGCATCTGTTGCACTTGAGCAACGACTGGTAATTATGCGTGTCACATTTTGTTTTTATCATACCGTGTACTGATAATTTAGACTTTTATTGTATTGTGATATTTATTATTATTGATGTGTAATAATAATAATAATAATAATAATCATTATTGTATAATAATAATTAGAAAATGTATTTGTATATCACTTTTACAAAACATTTTCAAATCACAAAAAAATACACAATGCAATCATGAAATAGACAGAGATGTAAGACAATGAATAGAAATCTGAAGAATACATAAATGAATAAAAGCATAATGCTCTAATTAAAATCCATTTTATAATAATGTGTTTTTAAAAGAGTATTACATTTTGCAGATTGTGAATGCTTGTACCGGCTCTGCTGCTGCTAGTCCCTCCTCTTCACTGCCATCACCCATCACCCCTGCAGCCCCACAACAACTGGCAAGTGTTTTGAGACATGTATCAGTGGCGTTATTGTCTTGCTTGTAATTGTATTATTTTGATACTTATTTGATTATTATTATTTATTTTTATTATTACATTTAACAGGTTTCAAATGAGGATACCACTGCACCCTTTGGCCCAACAGCTGTCCCCACCAGCCTAGCCTCTGCTCCTCCGTACTTTCCCATCGTCCCAGCCTCTCTTCCCACTACTACAACTACAAGTCCCTCTGGGACACCTGCCATGACTCCAGCAGCACCACAGCAAGAGCTGGTAGGTCTTTTGTGACATGTAAAAAGTGTGTAAGATGTGTTATTTTTCTGCCTGTGATGTTGTTATTTTATTTGTATATATTCATATATTTACCAGGCTGTTGATGAGCGCAGTATCCCAGGGATGGACAGAGTGGACAGCCTGGCAGAGTACTTGGTGGGACTGAGGAATGAAATTGGACAAACACTTAACTCCCAGCAGGCCAGTACCATCATAGCTCTGTGGCAGAACCTTCTACCATATGACCAGCAGCGTGTGACGTACTCTGCACGCTACCAGCCGCGCCTGGCAACCGGACGCTTCAGGTGCTCTAAAAAGAAACCTGAATTTACGCCAGGTGTGGAGAGCATGACACGTTGCGTCCTAGGATCGACAGGTTCCCCTGCCCAGTGGCCAGACTGTTGTCGTCTGGTAGAGTG
>NW_028156073.1:32500-37500 GCF_963993115.1 Abramis brama | reverse complement strand
ATGCATTTTAATTTACAAGGCTCCACTTAAGATGACTTTTTAAAAAACATTTTTTCAGTTTATAAAGCCACGGTTCGGTGGGTCCCACGGTGCCGCTTTAAAGCCAAACTTAGATTTGGGCAGGAAGCATGCAACCAAGGTATTGTAAAGAGAATGACAGTTTGAATTTGATTTTACAATCATACAATAAAATCGTGGTTATATTCTCTCAGCCCATCAGTTGCACTTCCGACTCTTCTGCCATGTCCAGCACTGTCACAAGTGCCATGACAAGGAGGACACCATCGCCTGCCTGCAGTTCCAGGATGTTCATTCAGACTGTCTCTCCTCTGTCTATTCCTCCCTCTCCTGTGTCCACAACCACATCTTCGATACCATCGGTAGCTGCTAGAGCTGTGAGAAACTCTTAATTTAAGTGGTTTTCTTCACAATGACACTTCACTTCAAATAATCATCCTTCATTATTTGCCTTTTTTATTTTTAAAGGAAGTGTCAGCTGCCGCCTCCTTCACTGGTACCTCCTCTGCTCCTCTTGCCACTGCACCCTCTGGATCTGCCACTGCCACCCCTTTTTTTGTCAACTCTGCTGCTCCATCTGTGGTTGGTCGGTCAGCTCACCCCACTGCTGACATGGAGACTGCTCCTGGTTCAGAGCCTGGCTGGCTGCCTGCAAAGCTGATAGGGACCATACCACCTCAGGATCAGAAGTGGATTTCATCTGCTCTGTGGAGGAACCACCGGCTGCGCACTGACCTTAAGCTGTGGTATGATCCACCAGAGCCAGCGCTTATTTATCATCAGGCCCCCACTCCAGAGCATTTTTTTACACACCGGCTTCTCTTGTGGATGCCATACCACCTTTGGAAGGTCAGGCTGTGCTGTCCTGAGTGTGGAAAACAGCTCACAGGTTATGGAGCCCACAAGAGAGCCCGCCAGGTTTTGGATGTCGATAGGTACTACCTGATGATCACGGAGACCCTCTGGTGCAGTGCCACTGGTTGTAAGACGAGTTACATTTCCAGTAGCAAGACCATCTTGGACCAGCTGGATTTGGCACACAGAATGGAGTTCCGACTGATCCTGACACGAAGGTGAGTATATTGAAATTATTTAGCCTGTGTCACAAATGTTTGTCATTCAAACACATTAGAAATTAGCTTGTTTTAATGTTTGCCATTTTTTCACTTTGTTTCTTAATACAGATACGCTTGTGACATGCGTGTGATCCGTTTTCTGAGGGAGAGGACCTTGGGTAATAGCCCCAGCCGCTTGGTCAGGCAGGTGAGGGAAAATCACAGCGAGGAGTGGCTGAAGCGTGTTTGTCGCTACCTTGGCACATGCTCAGACTTTGTTGCCCAGCCAAGCCTGCTCCCTGTCCACGACCCTCCGAAGCCAGTGGCTATTCCTTCTCACAGGTGGATGCTGGCTGTTTATGGCCGAGACATCTTAAGCAGACTGGATCACATCAAAGCCAGCATAACTTCAACCTTTGGCAATATATTAAAAATGGATTCCACAAAAAAGGTCAATATTTTTTACTCTTACTACTGTAGAATCACACCTTACAAACAAAAGTCTAAAATACAACATTAGCATTAAAGACCTGTGAAAAATTTAATTATTGCTTTGTGTAAAAAACAGTATTATTTCAGTGTTTTACATATAAAATAAAAAGTTTATTTGGGCTTTAGGCACTCATTGTCTTTTGTGTTATCACAGATCACCAAGAAGCTATCAGGCTTTGCCAAGGGGACCGCCTTGTGGCTTACATCTGTGAGCAATGAGGTGGGCCAAATCCTCATCAGTGTCCTGACTGCTCAGGAGGGTCCTGCTCTTGACACCATGGCTGCTGATCTCATCCGCAGGTACAGCAATGCTGGTGTGGCTCCTCCTCGGCTTCTCTATGTGGATTGTGAATGTTGTCGGGAGGGCACTGGACAGACAAAACTCAAACAAAGATTTGGTGGGTGGCCAGACCTGGTTGTAAAGCTTGACATATACCACTACATGCGGCGACTGGCATCTGGGTGTACAAAGGATGCACATCCTCTGTACCCCATCTTCATGTCCAGACTGTCAAGCTGCATTTTTGAGTGGGACAGTGGAGATGTTGCCTTGCTGTGTCAAGCTAAGAGGGAACAGCTGAAAGGAGAAGGTGTTCCTGGGATCACTGAAAAATTAGTGGACCAGCAGATAACCAAGGAGGAACTGGGGTTGCACTGCAGGAGGCGGACAAGAGGGGAGCCGCAGACTATCATAATGATTGAACTGCTTCTCAATGAGCTCATGGGGGTAAAGGGCAGAGACCTTCTTGGTGTCCCTCTCTTGGACCACGAGAGGATGCAGCACATCTGGCAAACCCAGAAGAAGCACGTGAAGTGCATTCAAGATGAACCAGGTGTCCTTCTGTACACTGTAACTGGCACCACTACAAAGGGGGGCATTGTCTTGCCAAACTACAGATGTGCGAGAGGGTCCACATCACTTGAATCCTTCCACTTACATCTGAACAGGTTCATTCCAGGTCAGTAGGAATCATTTTTTATTCATCAGCAAGATGAGTACATATTTGGAGTTAAACATTTTATTATTAGTAGTAGTAGTAGTAGCAGTAGTATTGTTATTGTTATCATTATAATTATTGTTATTATCCTGGGAACACTGACACAGTTAATGTCTGTCAATGAACCAAATACAACAAGTTAAACTAACAATATTGCTCATATTTGTACTGTCTTAAGGAACCAGTGCCAACAGCCTGAATTTCCAGCTGTACCTCCTGGAAGGCCTTAACAGATGGAATCAGGACCGTGAAGCTGCATCCCTGGCAGTCAAGCCTCCATCACTGCTCAGCTACTCAGGCGACCTTGTTCAATGTGTTAACAACTACAGTGTCAAGGTGCTTGGAAGGAAACTTGTCCCCTCTTTTCAGCCACCTGCGGTTTACACTGGTTAGTTTAAGCTTTCCATCATGAGGCTATTTTCTATAAAATAGAATTACCTTTTTATGAATTTTATGAAAAGTAAATTTTCCTTCTTGTCTGTCCCAGGGGAGCTAATAGGTATAGATTACCTATACCGCCAGACAGGGAGGGCCTTGCAGGATGTCCAACCTGACTCAGAGGAGACTGAGCAGATGCTGGAAGATGTAGGCACAGAGGAAGAGTTGGAAGATGAGGGCTTTGAAGATGCTGGTTTGGACCCAACCGTTGGGCTACTGGACCCATCCTCTGGTCCATCACCTGCCACCACCAGCTCAGCCGTCATTCCAACTCCCACCTCTCTCCAGGCTACTTCTGGACCTGCTGGACCTTCAGGGCCTGCATCTGTTGCACTTGAGCAACGACTGGTAATTATGCCTGTCACATTTTGTTTTTATCATACCGTGTACTGATAATTTAGACTTTTATTGTATTGTGATATTTATTATTATTGATGTGTAATAATAATAATAATAATAATAATCATTATTGTATAATAATAATTAGAAAATGTATTTGTATATCACTTTTACAAAACATTTTCAAATCACAAAAAAATACACAATGCAATCATGAAATAGACAGAGATGTAAGACAATGAATAGAAATCTGAAGAATGCATAAATGAATAAAAGCATAATGCTCTAATTAAAATCCATTTTATAATAATGTGTTTTTAAAAGAGTATTACATTTTGCAGATTGTGAATGCTTGTACCGGCTCTGCTGCTGCTAGTCCCTCCTCTTCACTGCCATCACCCATCACCCCTGCAGCCCCACAACAACTGGCAAGTGTTTTGAGACATGTATCAGTGGCGTTATTGTCTTGCTTGTAATTGTATTATTTTGATACTTATTTGATTATTATTATTTATTTTTATTATTACATTTAACAGGTTTCAAATGAGGATACCACTGCACCCTTTGGCCCAACAGCTGTCCCCACCAGCCTAGCCTCTGCTCCTCCGTACTTTCCCATCGTCCCAGCCTCTCTTCCCACTACTACAACTACAAGTCCCTCTGGGACACCTGCCATGACTCCAGCAGCACCACAGCAAGAGCTGGTAGGTCTTTTGTGACATGTAAAAAGTGTGTAAGATGTGTTATTTTTCTGCCTGTGATGTTGTTATTTTATTTGTATATATTCATATATTTACCAGGCTGTTGATGAGCGCAGTATCCCAGGGATGGACAGAGTGGACAGCCTGGCAGAGTACTTGGTGGGACTGAGGAATGAAATTGGACAAACACTTAACTCCCAGCAGGCCAGTACCATCATAGCTCTGTGGCAGAACCTTCTACCATATGACCAGCAGCGTGTGACGTACTCTGCACGCTACCAGCCGCGCCTGGCAACCGGACGCTTCAGGTGCTCTAAAAAGAAACCTGAATTTACGCCAGGTGTGGAGAGCATGACACGTTGCGTCCTAGGATCGACAGGTTCCCCTGCCCAGTGGCCAGACTGTTGTCGTCTGGTAGAGTGCATTTTTGTTAAACTCTGTGACATCCATAAAAGTCCAAAAAAACAGGGTAAATATGCACTGACTAGATGGACTCTAATTCTCAGAGACTACAGCAAGATCAGACAGCTGGTCCTGGGTAATGGTGCAGTCATGCAGAGCTCTACTCTGCAGTTGTTTGATGTTAATCAAACAACTCTCATTCAGTGGCACAACAAGCGACTGAAGAGGCAGGAATGTAATATTCTGCTGCAAGGGGTCAACTTGCCTGCCTACATTCCTGTTGCTCCCGTACCTCTCCCACCAGTGCAGGTACGCCCCACTGCTGCACCACCACAGCCTGGCCCTCAACATCAGTACCACTTGCCTCAAAGTACAGCAGGACAAGCCGTGGTCAAGAGGAAGTCTGCAGCTCCGGCCCAACGCACAGATTCTCTGCAGTCTGTCTGCACAAGGTTGCCAGCTCAGAGCCAATTGTTCCCTCAGCAGACATCTCCACCTACCCCTGTCCCTTTGCCTACTGTCTCCGGCCCCAGCCCTGCCAGTGACCCTCTTGTGTA
>NC_139987.1:29366004-29406004 GCF_963993115.1 Abramis brama | reverse complement strand
GGACTCTACCCCTGGGACTCTACCCCTGGGACTCTACCCCTGGGACTCTACCCCTGGGACTCTACCCCTGGGACTCTACCCCTGGGACTCTACCCCTGGGACTCTACCCCTGGGACTCTACCCCTGGGACTCTACCCCTGGGACTCTACCCCTGGGACTCTACCCCTGGGACTCTACCCCTGGGACTCTACCCCTGGGACTCTACCCCTGGGACTCTACCCCTGGGACTCTACCCCTGGGACTCTACCCCTGGGACTCTACCCCTGGGACTCTACCCCTGGGACTCTACCCCTGGGACTCTACCCCTGGGACTCTACCCCTGGGACTCTACCCCTGGGACTCTACCCCTGGGACTCTACCCCTGGGACTCTACCCCTGGGACTCTACCCCTGGGACTCTACCCCTGGGACTCTACCCCTGGGACTCTACCCCTGGGACTCTACCCCTGGGACTCTACCCCTGGGACTCTACCCCTGGGACTCTACCCCTGGGACTCTACCCCTGGGACTCTACCCCTGGGACTCTACCCCTGGGACTCTAAACAAAATTAAAACAAATTCTTAAACACTTTTACAATAAAAGAAAAATACATTACAAATTATTCAACAGCATAAATACAAAACATTAACATATTTACAAAAAAGACATTAAGTCCAGTTAAACAGGAATACAAAACTACATAATATAAGCAGCACAAAGATGAAAGTGGTATGAATAAAGAGGAAAAAGATGATGAGTGGGGGTGGCAGCTCTGAGATGTGGAGCTGGAGAGGCAGGCGTGATCAAGGCAGGTGCTGACAGAGGGGATAAGAGAAGGAGCAGCTAGGGAATAAATGCCAGGAAGCCCCAGCATGATCACCATGATGCAGGGCCACAGCACAGTCAATAGAAGGAAAGGTGGACCTTTGGTGAGCAGGCCAAGCAGAACCAGAGGGACAACCAACGCAGGCGGAGCTATTTGAGGTTGGGACCTATACAGAGACTAAATGAGTGAGTCAACAAGGGGCAGGTGGACACAATAGGTTGCCATGGACACAATAGGTTGACAAGCAGAGCCCAAGACCCAAGGTAAAGACCACTGCACTGGAGGGCAGAGGCAGAACTATAGGGCAGTGGAGTCAAAGGGGTGGAAGGACAAGGCATAGTTGTAGGATCTGAAGTCTGTGGCTCAACCAGGGTGATAACTGACAATGGTGGAGCCAGCGGGACGAGGGAGCCTGATGCAGCTTGAGGGATGAAGGGTCATGGTGGAGCTAATACGGCGACAGAGTGAGGTTAGGGTTAAACTAAGGGATAAACACCTAGCCGGAGCTGGTGAACTGGAAGCCAAAGGCGGACCCAAGGTAAAGGGTTGCCAATAAAGGACCCCAAGGGCTGAAAGGAGCATGCGGACACAGGGCCAAATTACAAGATGCAAATTACAAATTACAAGATGACATGGGTAGAAGAGGTGGGAGAAGGCCAATGAGAAGCTTCATGCTGAGTGGGAAGGACATCAGACTGGATAGGACCGTCTAAACAGCTGGAGGGGACCAGCCGAGGAGGAGGTTGCTCAAGAGCAGAAACAAGGACAGGAACTGGCTTGGTGTCACTCAAGTTGATTAATCACTTCAGACAGTCCACTTCCACCAAAATTCCCTCCGGGATTAAATTGGGAACTGGCTCACACACCTGATCAGACTTGGCTTGGGGGGGGGGGGGGGGACAATAGTTTTGGTTCAAGAAAAACTGCTGCTACATCCATCCATGTTGGACGTTCCATTCTTCTGTCATGGTGGTTGGAGCAAGGATGAGTTTGAACAGGATCTAGTTGTAACAGTAAAACATTGTAAATAACATCAAAATAACAAATACTTAGGACATTAACACATAGAAACAGAACTACTAACTTAAAAAAATGGACAAGGAACTAAAAGTATATATACAGAGACTAAATGAGTGAGTCAACAAGGGGCAGGTGGACACAATAGGTTGCCATGGACACAATAGGTTGACAAAAAAAAAATACAGGTCAGGTTTTCATACTTTCAAACAAAGCTTTACAATACAAGAGGCATACAATATCATGAAAGGTTTAAAATACAAAAGGGCAAAACAAAAGCATAAAAATATTAAAGGCATCATATCATCATTGCAAAGGGACAATCAGACAAAAAGGGTCATAATACAAAATGAGCATTAAGGTGGGGGGGACACACAAAGAAACAAGGCTTAAAGGGTACAAGTGGCCAAGCCATAAATACAAAAACAAATGCTCTCAAATCAATATCATGAGTATGACATTTATCAAAAAAAAGAAAAGAAAGGAAATAAAAGTGATCCTGTGCTACAGACAAAGACAATAGAAGGTATTAATACAGAAAATAAATAAGTAAATAAGCAGGACAAAAGACAATGGTTTAAAGGGGGAAAATACAAAAGCAAATATGAAAGAAATATGGGCAGAGATAAATACAAAGAGGACAGGTACAAAATGAAAGGGTCCTATTTGCAAAAATAAAAAGGCACATATAAAAACCGGCATAACAACTCAAAGCATAATACAAAAACCATTACTACAAATGCTGGCAGTCACCATAAAACTGTTGACCCAGGAAAGAGACCAATATACACAATGTTTCACAGGTTAGCCTTCAGGGTTCAGGGTTAGGGTTGGTATTGTCAGAAACTGACTGAAACAATTATTAAAAAGGAACTATTAAATGTCTAGAGTACTAAGAACATTCTGATTGTGGTGTAACTAAGACACAGCTGTGAGCTGATGAAACAGCCGCTACTAAAAGGTCAAACAAGGTTAGGAGAGCTTGGAATTCTGTACCATGAGCCTCAAGGTGGACGGTAGTGTCAACATGTGGACTTCCGTTCTGAAGGGAGAACAACCGCACACCCAGCTCACCTAGAGGAAGATACATCACATTTCAGTTAGAATTAGTATAATATTCAAAAGAATGATTGCACAGAAGAGAATTTCCAAGAAGTGTCACACCTGTTCTCAAACCCCTCCAAGTTTTGGTGAAGTTGGTAGAGACAGGTGGTGTCTCTTTGTTTTTTGATCAAATTTAGGTCTCAGTCAATCCCAAGATGAGCCAGTATGGCTATTGGCTAGAATCAAGTCAGTTGTGAGAATTTGGAACTGTCAGACAGCTGTAAAACAGTGAAGGGGTGAAATACAAAATGTATAAAATGCAGAGGTACAAAAATAAAAAGGCCAAATTTAAGTTGACAATCATAAGCTTAAAAGGTTTATACAAGAGGGCACAAGGGCATAAATCCAAAAAGGTGAAAAGGAGCACAAAGGCCAAGATAAAATGGCATAAAGCCACTTTGAAACCATTTTTAAAAGTACTATACAACTAAAATTGACTATCAAATAAAGGCATATATACAAGTATAAAGATAAAGAATAAAAAGGTATAGAAGCATTACAAGGTTGAAAACGCAACAAAAAAACAGCAAGTATTAGTAACTGCATGAATTTAAAAGAATGATGGCACAGAGTATTTCCAAGAATAAGCAGCAAGCACACCTGTTCTCAAACCCCTACAAGGTTTAGTGAAGTTGGTAGAGGAAGGTCACTTTGTTCTTTGATCAAATCCAAGTCAGTTTTGTGACTTTGGAACTCTCCAGCAACTGTAAAACAATGAGGGGGAGAGATACAAATTGTAGGTTAACAGGACATTAAAACAGGTGCACAAAACACACAAACTCAAGTGCCTTATCTGCATCATTGCTCAGACCACTTCCACACACAGGGTGCTTTGGAGGACAGGCGGAAACTTCAGCGCTAATGTTCATTTAGATACACAAGTGATCAAATGACAGTCCAGCACTGTAAACTAAAACAAACCAATGATCGACCATCTCTAAGGCTTGACCCAGCAATGAAAACAAGCAAATGTAAATATAACAAGGATCACAGGTTGGTCTACAAACATGGAAGGACTTCTCATCTAGCAGCAGCTGATTTTGAAACAAAAAAGTATTTAGAATTGAAGTGAATTTACTCCGTCACATTTCTGTTACTATAAACAAATTAACATCAGTTACATAGATGTAAATAAGGCCCATCTGTGAGAACCCTAACCCAACACTCTAGCATGAGCGGGAAGGATGATTTTACAAATGACAATTAGTTAGTGTCAGTAGTTTAATGAAGCTCAAAGTTATTGCACAAAAGTATATTTCCAAGTAATATTGATGAGCAAACCTGTTCCTCTAATCCCAGTTTAATGAGGGCTGTGGAAGGAATTGACGATATTGCGGTGTCCACTGGTCAAATCCAGGTCAGTCAGTTCCAGAGGAGCGGAGAGCAGCTACAGCTGGAATGAAGTCACCTTTGGGACTCACCGGGGTGCGTTTCCCGTACAACTATATAACTCGCTGCTTAACTACCATAGTACGATGCATCGTTGGAGAAATCATCTACCTAGTTTCCCGAAACCGTATGTGCAAAGTATCGTTCAACCACGTTGGTTTATGACGTCTCGCACGTGGTGGACTAATAACTTATTTTAATTAATCTGTTTGAGATCGAATTAACGCTAGATTTTGTCATATAAAGTTACAGACATGGCATCTGAAGACCATTTCTAATTTTTCTCAGTTATTTTGCTTTATTACCAGACTCAATATTTGGCTCGTTCTGACATAGTAGGCTAGAGCACGTTCGCACATGCGCAGTCTTCAAAAACGGTGCTTTAAATCTCTTGACAAACTAAAAGACGTAAATGATATTTGTATGTATTCTAAATGAATAACACGGGTTGTACTGAATGTCAGCTTGCTTATTTTGCTAAAGATAAGGATTTATTCAGTCTACATCTCATGTAAACTAGAAACTATGCTTCTAACCACAGCTCGAGAGCTGTTTGCGAACGTTCGTTGGAACGATGGTTTCGGGAAACACCAAATCGTTGAACTATGCTGATAACGACGGAACTTGCGACCATAGTTGGCTAACGATGCTTTCGGGAAACGCACCCCCGAACCTCACTGTCTGCTGAACTTGCGCTTTCAACAAATAAAAGCTTTTTAATTATATGCTCTTTTTGTTGTATTTTTGTAGCCTAGTAGATTAGATTGCATGCCAGGAAGAGGCTTATGCTTTGTATTAACATTTTTTGATCACATGAAACGTGAAACGTTTGCTGTAAATGTCAGTTGGTTATATCAACATATGTCAAATTAAGTTACGCGGTATCAACTTATTTTTATAAGTTATAAACATTAATTTGAAATAACTTAAAGCGTATGTATAGTAGATTTGCTTAAATAGCATTTAAACAAAGGAACTGCAAGGGTAGGAATTAAAACCCCACACGCTGGTGAAAACTGGAAAAAACGGTTTTCTTTTGATTCCCTGAGAGGAGATCGATTAGCATTGGGGGTTGGCAAAGAATTGGCAGACCTGGGGGGTGGATGGTTTGTAATTTCTTGACTCTGTGTCAATTGGTAGCAGCTAAAACAAGCAGCTAAAACAAAGACTGTGCAATTAATTACATTTTGGAATTAACGTCCTTCATGTTGTTTTATTTATACACTGTAAAAAAATATTTTTTTGAATTTGTAAGTAAAGCTAGCATTAAATATGTTTTACAAACAATTGGTTTACAAACTCTTGGAGGTTTGTGGTTAGCATCATTCAGAAGAGTGGTGCTTGTGTTTAGACTTGTGTTTTACGTGATTAAATCAGGAAGATTACATTGAAATCAGGAAGATTACATTGGTTTCTTTTCAGTGTAGGACAGTTTGTCAACAAAATGCAAAAATATAGTATATTTATAAACATCGCTAAAACAAAGAGTGAATAAGAATTAAAAAAGTAATGACGGTTTTTATGCACTTTTAGTTTTGTTGCAATTTCACCAAAAGCTTATAATTAGGAAATACACACAACACGCTAAACTTATATACTCTATATGTTAAAAATGTTGTAAAAAATACGTATTCTTATATAATAAGAATAACAATATGATACATTTATATTGCACTCAAAATTATTTAGATATGGAAAGAGGAATTCTTCTCAACTACCACCAATAAAGTTTTAAAATTCTTCTTTAGAAAAACGGCGTTTAAACCCACGTGGACCGAATAGGCGCAAGTTTTTAAAACTGTAATAATTGCTTATTTCAAATTAATATTATTTATATTTAACAATCAACTTAAAAAAATGAGTAAGTTTTACGCCTAACTTGAACTATGATTTACTTAATATTTTTACATTTATATTATTTGAGTAAATGTAGGCAAAAAAAATAAATAAGTAGAACAAATGTTTTTAAAAAAAAATCCCATAGCCAACGGTTTTTAATCAGCAACAGAGAAACTGTGCCTTTTGCCGATGACAAATTTATGAATATTTACACTCACAATATGATTTTATTTACTTACTACAAAAGTATAACATATACAAATTCTCAGTGAAATTTATTCAACACCATTGCACACTTTATATCGTGTTTCATCATGGGCTTCATCAGTTTGGTTTGAAATGTGCTGGGGACAGAGACGCATTCATTTTTTTTCTCTCTTTCGCGCAGGTTATGTTTTGAAAGTAGCTCAGGCACGGCCCCACTTTTCAACAGGCCCACCCAAAACTTAAAATAAAAATAAATAAAAAACATTTACTAATTTGGTCAATAATTATAAAAAAATAAAAATAAAAAATAAAAAATAAAAAATAAAAAAAATATAAAAAAATCGCCAATAAGCTCATAATTTGTGCTAAAATAGTATTTAGTTTTAAAAACCATTTTAAAAAGCTGGTTATATTTTGATGTTTCTGCGCAAGTTCAGCAGACAGTGAGGTTCAGGTTTGTTCCGATCAGAGCTCGTGAGTGGAGAGCGCATTTCTGAATATTCCGCTCCGCTCGTTCATTCCGCAGGGTCGCTCGCTCAACCCAGATGTCCTGTTGCCTGGTTCGAAAATATGTGGAATAAGGGCTGCTTCCGACTAAAAGTTTTTTTTCTAGTCGACTAGTAGGCTAGTTGTTCATTTAAGTGATTCGTGGGCATTTAAGTCATTCGTGGACAAATCGCCCCTTTATATTAATTTAATTACTTATATAGCCTACAGGATAATGAGCGTTTACGTAATATAGCCGCACTCAAGCGCACGACCGCACGCATAAAGCTTGCCACAAAGAACCGGTAAAAGTAATGATTATGAATGCGTCTAAAAATACGCTGTGAACTCCAGTTCACTCGCCGGCGCCTCCATGTCGTGATTATCTAGTCTGCTATATTTACTTCTTATTAATTAGATCCAGGCAACTGGTTCATGAAACATTGATTAAAATTAAGATATAATTAATACAAAACGAAATTCAATTTAAAGAAAGGCAGCTGTTCTGTTTGAGGTCTCTGTGAAAGTTTTAAAGCAGTCTTTTAGTGCTGCTTTCAGAGCGCTCACGTCCGTAACCGAGAACTGACACGTTGTTTTTTCCCTCATAAATGTGAACACGAAAAATAAAATAAAATAAATATTATAATGTTTTTTTGTTGGGTCAGACAATGATTACCAAATTTCTCTCTCATATTGCTCCTCATAACCACTGAAAACGGTAAAAAAAAAAAAATATATATAATATATCGAACCAAAAGTCAAATTAATATGGACGGAAGTTAAAAGTGGTGGGTACAAAATGACTCATGACGAAATCTGGTGGGTACGCGTACCCACCGTTCCCACCGAAATCTACGCCTATGCTAGTACAATATCTTTGCTTCTGACAAGTTTCTGTAATAAATCTGTAAATCACAAAACGTGTTGACGAATAAAATTAAATTGTCAATTTAAAAAAAGCAGAAACGTGTATAAAACCCGCTTCAATTACAGTTAACAATATCTGAACTGTGCTCTTTTGCATACTTCTAATTTTCTCATGCACTTTGTCTTGTATTTCTGCAATAGATTAATTGATCTAGCCATATATGTGACCAGACTAACGTAATTTCTCTGTCATTTCTCTGTCTTTTTATCCCTTTAAAATATTGCTACTTTTAGAAAAAATGACAATTATCAAATTATTATGAACAAACAATGAAACTGTCAAAATTCGACAACACAAAGAATTATCAAAAGGCGATATAACACACATCTCAGGTTAAATTAATTATAGAAAAAAACAGGGAACATTTTGTAAAAGCAAAACTGAACAAAATGCGTAATTAAAATAATTGTATTATGTTTTACCAAATATTTAATACCACTTCCCCATAATGATGTAATTAATTTTTAAAACAACATCTGTCAAACTGTCAATCAGATACCTCTTATCTGGTCATTTTTATTTTATTTTAGAAGTCATAACTGTTGATCACCCTTTATATGGATTTTGTGAATATGAATATTTAAAAGATTTACAAACTGTCGGCAAGACCTCAAGCCAACCCCGGACATTCGAGACTAACGTGGAAAAATCTTTATGCTTAATGCATTAAGACAGTTCAATTAAAATATTTATTAAAAATGTAATGGCAATCAGATGCGCCCAAAATATAAACGCAACGCGTTGTGCTGCAACATTACCTCACAAGAAATATCTGCATGAATTAAGAATCTGGGTAAATCGCATTATTTAAGCCTTTCATTATGTTAGGATGATTTTGTGTATAAAATAAAAATATACTGCTGGGTTTTTACAGGCAGAGTCACATGTATTATGCTCACACTAAATTCTCTGTTGCACTTATAAATGCGCATTGCACGCACAATCATCTTAATAGTTGTACCAAAAAATTATGTGCTGGCAAGAACGTCACTTTGCTGTTTTAATAAAAGCAATGTTAAATATTCTGCATGCACTCATCTCCTGGAAACCACAGCAATGACAAAGCATATAAAAAAATTCGTAAACGTTGTCCAATACCCCTTCTTGTCTTAAGACAACTTTGATGAACCTTTTGGATTTACAAAGATTTTCAAATGTCTGTATTATACAGTACTGTAAATATTTGTGTCTATTACTATTTATAATTTATATTTTATTGTGGATGTTTTCTCACAATCATGACGTAATGTGAAGTAAAATAAAAAAATCTAATGTAAAGTAATAATCTATAAACATATTATACAATCTTAAAAAACTTTGAGTGTTTAAAGAGAAATCTTGTAAGGCTTTGAGTGTGTTGTTTTTTTATGCGCCACCTGGTGGATATTCTGTGAAGCGAAACACATTGAGGGAATTTAAGTAGGCCCCCCCGAAAGCACTTGCAGAATACTGCGAGACTCTGCGAGACGAATTGCCGAATGCCGCGGGAGAAAGCGCACGTTTTTAAAGGCCACATCTGTAATACGAAAAAGTAGGTACTATCTCACAGCGGTTTGCAACGATTCTCCTTTCCCCCACAATGCATTGCCTCACGTTGGGGAGAGAATTTACCTAAGCCCGCCTTGAGAGCATTGAGAGTGACTAGAGAGACGAGTAGTAGACGAGAGTATTCAGATAGCGCAGATTATAAATAAATAAATAAATAAATAAAGATATAGACAGACAGACAGACAGGCTAGTATAGAGAGAGAGATAGGCAGACAGCCAGATAGCATAACGTTAGCATAGATGGCTAGCAGCTAGATAGATAAATAGATAGAAATATATAGTAGGTAGATTGACAATGGTAAACTACTGTGTTTGTGCTGGGTGTAAAAACTCGACCAAAACGCACTCATTTCCCTACAGCACAAGCTTTCCAACGCAGTTTCCATGGGACGGCACCGCCCACACAAGCACCTGCCGAACACAGCGACAGACACGCGGCGGCTACGTTTGCAACAACATTTTCACCGGAGGAAGAGATAAACGCTTAGAAACGCCCATATAGCTAGCATGATGCCTTCTATTTCTAGATGACAAAGACAAAGTTTACCAGTACTACGACACTATGACAAAGATTAGCGGTACTTATCTGAACTAACGTCATGATCACTGCCACTAGATATAAAGAAAATGTTGATTTTTCACTCGGTGCTATTCAATGACAGTAAAAAAAAACACAGAGGGAACCACCATGGAGGAGATAATGGAAGACGCAGCTAAGGAAAACAGGGCAGGAAGAGCCACAAAGTAGCCCCCAACAGGAAGACAAGGATGCAGGGTCACGGCCGAGTCAATAGAAGGATAGGTGGAGCTTTGGTAAATGGGCCAGGCAGAACCAGTTGGACAACCAACTCAGAGCTGAAGACCCAAGGAGAGACCATTGCACTGGAGGGCAGAGGCAGAACCGTAGAAGAGTTGAGCCGGACAGAAGGAAGAGCCCAGTGGAGCCAAAGGGTTGGAGGGACAAGGCTTAGCCATAGGATTGGACGTCTGTGACACAGAAGTCATGATCGACACCTAGACGGAGCTGGCGAAACTGGAAACCAAAGTTTGATCCAATGTGCAAAGGGTGGCTAATGAAGGATGAGTCAGAGGCCTGAAAGGAGCAAGCAGATACAGGGCCAAATTACTAGATGGCACGGGTAGAGGAGGTGGGAGAGGGAGCCTCAATGACAGGCTTTATACTAGGTTGGAATATTCCAAAAACTCCTGCATGTACTCAATTTACCGACCATCTTAAAAATAAAAGAATAGAACAAACGTTTCTGGTCCAAGAAAAACTGCTGCTACATCCATATTTAAATTATAAAAATGGACAAAGAAATAAAAGTATATATACATAGACTAAATTAACAAGTCAACAAGGGGCAGGTGGCCAAAATATGTTGCCAAAAGCATACATTAACTCAAAGCATAATACAAACCATAACTAAGATGGCACAAATTAAAAAGGGGAGCATAAATACAAATAAGAGACACAGACTTAAATTAAAAGAGGCACAAATATAAATCATGCAGACAGGTTTAACAGCATATTACAAAGCAAACATCCACAATAACTAAAACAGAAGCGATTTAAGACAAGAAAAAAAAAGTCTTGTCTAAAAATAAATAATAAAAAAAGTCTAAAAAACAAGCACAACAGTTGAAATGTAGAAAGCGTTTGTAAATACTGAAACATGCTTAGCTTCTCAATGGATGCAAAGGCATAAATACAAGCACTACAAGGGGAACAGGAACAAAGATTTGGAAGTATTACAAGGTTGAATGAATGCAAAGAACGTGATGAACACAAAGAAATCAGACAGGCAAACTTACAAATTACAAGAGCATACATCTACATTAACAGATACAGAAACGTCAAAAAAGACTGATTTTTTTTTTTTTTTTTTTAAAGCAGTAATGTGGAGAGCCTTGGTAAACAAGCAGACAAACATTTTAACAGATTGTTAACATTAATTTATTCAATGTACTCCTTACTTTGTGAGGAGTGGAACAGAGTAGAGTCAGAGGCTGCATTGTAAAATGGCCATATTCGCCAACAAAACTGTCGAGACATGGCTTAACCCAGTTAAGACCTCAGTAGGCAAAAAGGGAGACCAGGAGCAAATTTTCAATCAGTTTACCAAAGAAAGCTCTCCAGAGTTCAAAGAGCAAATGAGTGGAGCTAAATAATGAAGGCTTACCTAGGTGAAGTTGTCAGTGACAAGCGAGATCAAGGAACAGGACAAGAGCAGGACAAACTTCATTTCATAAAACTATATTTCCAAGTATTTGAGAAAACCTGCTTCATCTCCCCTCCTAGTTTTTGGTGTCATTGTGTCCTCTGGTCAAATTCTGGTCTCATTCAGACAGAAGAAAAGTTGCTACATCTGGGATAAAGTCAGCATCTAAACTCTGAAATAGTCAGACAGCTGTAAACAGAAAAAGTGGTGTGTGTGAGGTGCAGAGAAGAAGAAAAAAAACTTAAAAGGACTGCATAATGTACTGCTTGTGTAACAGGAATAAAACATGTCAAAAAGCAATGTGAGGGTTAGTTAAAATAAAATCTATTTTAATTTTACTTCATTTTAATTAAGTACCTTATCTGCCGCCTCAAATGAACTTGTGCTGCTAAACCCTCAGTATTCACAATTTAGGTCTACAAACAAGGAGGGATTCACACAACAGGCTGAGAATTCACCATTAGTGTTAATGCTGTAAGGGCACATCTATAACTTGCAGGGAACAAGATAACACTTACAATAAAGGGAAAAGCAATACACGAAATACACTGAACATTTATACAAAAAAGGGAGGCAAATTCATAAAACGCACATTCACCAAAATATGTGTGAAAGCTGCAAAAGACAAAAGAAACTCTTAAGGAATGGCAAAAAATTGGCATAGGCCAGCTGCTAATAGGCCGTTAACACCCTCAGTTATGTTACTAGAGCTGCAACAAATATTTATGTGGTACAACAAATCTCAATCTTCATAACCTTGTAGTAAAGGAAAGTTTATAAGAACAGAACACATAGAACACAATATTTGTAATGGGATCAATTTAAGAGTTACAGTACAGCACCATATTACTATGATCAGAAGACTGAAGGTGTATATTCCTAAATATTCTATGCCACACCATAGAACATATTTTTCTTTTAGTTTTTATACTGGTTTTATTTTTATTTTAATACCAGATTAAAAGGACTGAAAACCTTGAAGCTGTTGACAATTTATTTCTAATGACATAATGAAGCCGTAAGATAACAAAATAAACAACATTAAAACAACTTCTCACTCTCAATAATTCCTACCTTTAGTAACTTCATTACTCTACAACTTCCATTACAGACAGACAATGCTGTTATCACAATTGTGTGCTGTATAGTTTGTTTTTCATTGGACTTGTCTGCCTGTCTTCTTGTTACGTGTCATCATTATCAGTTCATCTGTATCACCTGGATTCAGTTTATCATCATCATCATCATCATCATCATCATCATCATCATCATCATCTACATCACCTGTGTTCAGTTAATCAGTGTTCTTCTGTGTTGGTATTTAAGTTCCTTCAGTTCAGTCAGTCTTTGTCTGTTATCTGTTGTACTTAGTGTGTGTGAGTATCCTGCCTGTATGTACCCGTTAGAATTTCTATTTAGTAAAAGTTTGTATTGGAGCCTTTTTCCCTTCGCCTTCTTCACCATGACAGCTGTAGAAATTCAGCTAGTGGGCATTTATACTCATGTACACAACCACTGACAGACATGCAAGCAACCAGAAATTAAGTTCACCAAATGAACAAACCTCAGTATTATAAGCTTTTTGAACGTGCCCCCTCCCCATATTTCACCATTACAAAGTCTTTCAATAAAATAAAAAAATCCTTCAATAAAAAAAAAATCACCTTTAACCCCCAGTTTGGTTTCTCCCACCTCCCATGATGCACCGCAGCAAAGATATAAAAGACCTTTTTAGTAGTAGCTCTGGTTTTTCAACTGGTTCAAGCAAGCTGTCAGATGGGTCCTCAAACAGACTAATTTTTGTTTGATTTTCCAACATAAAGCATGTTTTAACAAAACTTAACTGTTTTACATTTTATGTTGAAGTTGAAATTTTGATCATTATCTGTTCTATATAAATATATAAAATTAAAAAAGGTAGGGAGATTATATTGTCTATATATGACATTTTGGTATATTCATCATTCAACATTCATCATTTGGCTATTTTATATCCCAAGGCCATGTTAATGTTATTTTTTTGTAAAACAGGTAAATTTGTGGCAGCGGTTTATAGTTTAGTTATTTAATTTTGTCATTATGATTGTAAAGGCCCTATTGTGGTGTTACGATTAAAATGCTGAAATTCGTCTTATTTCCATATCTTCTGTTTTCACTGAGTCGGGCTGATGTCACGACACACGAGTTTACCGGCGTCTCCAGACTCTCACCTGCTGCTTGTTCGTTGTTTTCTTTTTCTGTCAGGATTTGGATGAAAGGTTGGTTGGAACATTCTTTTAACTAATATATATGATAAAGGATGTTTTACATTCTTAAACCATAAACATGTCATCTGTGGTTCTTTAATGTGGAGAAATCAGCTCATGTTTCTGCATAATGTATAGTTAATGTAAGCCAAACATATCTGTTTTGAAATGATCCTATTTGTATCTTTATAAATGATGAAATATAGCTCGAAAACAGTAAATATTTTATTTAGTTTTTTTTTTTTTTTTTAATCACTCACATATACTGTTCACTCTGTACATGCTACCCTTGGGAGATATCATTAGGAAGCATGGCATTAGTTTTCACTGTTATGCTGATGATACTCAGCTCTATATTTCTTCACGCCCCGACGAAACTTATCAATTCACTAAATTAACGGAATGCACAGCTGATATAAAAAACTGGATGACTAGTAATTTACTACTACTTAATTCTGAAAAAACAAAGATTCTAATTATTGGACAAAAACTTTCTCGCGTAATAACCTAGAATACTGTCTAACACTTGATGGCTGCTCTGTCAAGTCTTCGTCGTCGGTTAGGAACCTGGGTGTGTGTGTGTGTGTGTGTGTGTGCTCTTTGATACCAATCTTTCATTTGAAAGTCACATATCTAGTATCTGTAAAACCGCATTTTTCCATCTTAAAAATATATATAAATTACAACATATGCTCTCAATGACAAATGCGGAACAGTTAGTTCATGCGTTCATGACATTAAGGCTAGATTATTGTAATGCTCTTATGGGTGGTTGCCCTGCACGCTTACAGTTTTTCTCAGTCACTTTGGTACATTTCTCAAATCATCCTCAACATTTGCAAAACAGTAAGTGCTCATTTCTCAAAACAATTCGTACAAATAGCAAAACACCATGGATTACCTGCAAAGCAGCTTTACAGAGACAAACGTATAATTTAAGGTAACAGAGATTGTTTTGGCTTTATAGCGGTTCTTTAATAAAGTTATTTTACAGCTAAAGTTAGTTTTGATTGATTCGCTTCCGTCGCAACGATCATTTGTTATTAAATTAGGGGCCGCTGAGACGACACCATTGGCGACACGCTCACATGCGCATTAAGAATCGGTTCTATAGTTATGTGCGTTTGAATGTGCGCAGGTTTGGAATTCCCTAGTCAAGTCAAGTCATCTTCATTTATATAGCGCTTTTAACAATGTAGATTGTTTCAAAGCAGCTTTACAGAGATAAACGTATAATTTTAGGTAACAGAGATTGTTTTGGCTTATAGCAGTTCTTTAATTAAGTTATTTTCCAGCTAAAGTTAGTTTTGATTGATTTGCTTCCGTCGCAACAATCATTTGTTATTAAATTAGGGGCCGCTAAGACGACACCATTCTCTCTACACAGACTTTAAACCCGAACCTGTGAGAAACGCTGATGGCGTTCACATGCGCATTTAGAATGGGTTCTATAGTTATGTGCGTTTGAATATATGTGCGCAGGTTTGGAATTCCCTACAGACCAAGCCTAAACAAAGTACTTGTCTTTCCTTATAAATTTTGATAAAGAGGGTTAGGGAGCAAATCATTTGTGACTCTAATGAGAGCAGTCTCGGTACTATGGTACGGTCTAAATCCTGACTGAAAATCCTCACAGATATCATTTCTTTCTAAAAAGGAACATAGTTGTGAGGATACAGTTTTTTCTAGTATCTTTGACAGAAAGGGTAGATTCGAGATCGGCCTGTAATTGACTAATTCTGTACGATCAAGTTGCGTTTTTTTAACAAGCAGTTTAATCATAGCCAGCTTAAAAGTTTTCGGTACATATCCTAATGACAAAGATGAATTAGTGATATTAAGAAGAGGATCTATGACCTCTGGAAGCATCTCTTTCAGTAGCTTAGTCGGTATAGGGTCTAACATACATGTTGTCGATTTAGATGATTTAACAAGTTTAGTAAATTCTTCCTCTTCTATAGCAACGAATGAATCAAATTTTTCCTCAGGGAGACTACAATGCATTGCCTGATGCGATACTGTAGTAGACGGTTGCATAGTTATAATTTTCTCCCTGATATTATCAATATTGTTAGTAAAGAAGTTCATAAAGTCATTACTGCTGTGTTGCTTGGAAACATCTGGGGTTGAAGATTTATTTTCCGTTAGTTTAGCCACTGTTTCAAATAAATACCTAGGATTATGTTTATTTTCTTCTAATAGGTTTGAAAAATAAGCAGATCTAACAGCTTTTAAGGCCTCTCTGTATGCAATCGAACTGTCTTTCCATGAAATGCGAAATACGTCTAGTTTTGTTTTCTTCCAGCAACGCTCCATTTTTCTGGCTGCTCTCTTAAGGGCCCGAGTGTGCTCGTTGTACCACGGCGTTGGACTATATTCTTTAAGCGCAAAGGAGCAACTGTGTCTAAAGTGCTGGAAAAGAGAGAGTTAAAAGTTTCTGTTGCAATATCGAGTTCTTCTAAGCTATCTGGGATGCTGAGATGATGAAACTGATCAGGAAGATCATTAATAAAGCAATCTTTAGTGGCAGAAGTGATAGGTCTAACATATTTGCAACACGGAGTCGGCTTTGCAGCCTTGGCTAAATGAAGTTTACACGAGACTAAATAATGATCTGAGATGTCATCGCTCTGCTGCAGAATTTCAACAGCATCAACATTGATTCCGTGTGATAATATTAGATCTAATGATTACGACAATGAGTAGGTCCTGACACGTGTTGTCTAACTCCAACTGAGTTTAGAATATCTTTAAATGCCAATCCTAATTCATCTTTTTCGTTGTCCACATGTATATTAAAATCACCAACAATTAGGACTTTATCTGCAGCCAATATTAACTCTGATAGAAAATCAGCAAATTCTTTGATAAAGTCTGTATGGTGCCCTGGTGGCCTGTATACAGTAGCCAGCACAAATGTTAAACGTGATTTATCATTTACACTAGATAATGTTACATTAAGCAACAACACTTCAAAAGAATTATATTCAAAACAAGACTTCTCAGTAATTCTGAAGATATCTATCTATAAATTACAGAAACGTCTGTCTGTCTGTCTGTGTGTGTGTGTGTGTGTGTGTGTGTGTGTGTGTGTGTGTGTGTGTGTGTGTGTGTGTCTGTTATTCGCATATCTCTCGAACCGTTAATAATAATTAAGATCATCTGGCTCTATGTCTTTAAGATCATCTGGCTCTAACTATACTTGGAGGAAATACTCCCTGGTTTATCTTTCCAAACTTATTATTCGACCGTTGTGGTGGGGTAAATTTTTGCTGAGTTGTGACTTTATCTGTAGTAAATTGGCAATAAAGTTTGGATTCATAGAAATGGACTTTTAAGCATAATTTTTCACAGTATTACTCCTTTTTTTGCAGTAGGCCTATTGCTCCAAAAACAATGGCTTTATGGAAACAAATTTATCCTTCCTTATATATGTGTAACATATGGTCTGCTAATAATAACTTTGTGATAGTAAATGAGGTTAAAGAAATTCATATTAAAATCCTTTACAATTTTTACCCCAGTAAGTTATTTTTTTATCTAAGTTTATGGATATTCAACCAGAATGTTCTTTTTGTGGATATGAAAATGAATCTGTGCTTCATTTGTTTTCAGGAGTATCACAGTATCATTTTGGACAGAGATTTCAGTTTTGATTGTTACATCCTTTAATATCCTTTTTGATATTACAGAAGAAATGGTCTTATTTTTGCTTAAATGTCAATACGCTGTGTCCCTTGTACAAAGTCAATTGGTTTACTTATTGTTAATTTCAAATGTCAGTAGGATTTTTGTTAATGGAATGAATGTTATTTGTTGTTACTTGCAAAAAATATATATATATATTTTGCGTAATTAGAGCTTAAAAGTTAGGGTACAGTTTGTGTCAGATTTTGTTGCTGATTTGAAATATGTAATTAAGTTGGGAGTTCATCAAGCAGTTTTTGAGATGTCAGGATTCCCCCATTTAAATAGATAGGACTTGTTGGCCACAGCCGGAACCATCGGCTGCTGTTCGCGCCACACCGGGGGGAATTGGAGGTTGCGCTCTACACATATATACATGGAAACGGATGCGAGGTGAGAGTGAATTATGCTCGTATTCGCTTTCATTAATGTTTTTATTTCTGGGTTGTGAACAGTCTTAACGTAATTGATGTATGTGTGCCAGTTTTGTTCTGTTTTAATCAACTGAACTATAAAAGAGCGTTTAACCAACCGCGAGTCTTAAGTTTGATATCGCGTCCAGATGAAAACATTCATAAACATTTTAGAACATGCCGTTTCTGCAGTCTATGGTCGTGATTCTGCTAATTAAGTAAAGAGACATGCGTGTTTCAGTCACTCTGCTCTTTCTCAGACATTAGCTGATCTTCAGGATGTCTTCAGGGATTCCTCATGGATTTCAGAGCAGTAAACAGGACTTCCGGTTCGGCCCGTGGACCGTCACCGCGGTCAGGACTCACATCATGAAGTCCAAAGATATCGAGAGGTGAGGGATGCTGGAGAAATCGCATTTAACATTTACTCACCCTGTTGATCCTAACTGTTCTGGAAGATATTTTGAAGAATGTTAGTAGGAAAAGGGGCACCATTGACTTATATAGTATGCAGAAAAAATACTATTAAAATTCTTCAAAAGTGTGAATTAGTGTGTTCAGCAGAAGACAGAAACTCATACAGGTTTAGAACAACTTCAGGGTGAGTACATGGTGACAGAATTGAAATTTTTGGGTGAACTGGCCCTTTACAGTTTTTCTCAGTCGCTTTAGTACATTTCTCGAATCATCCTCGACATTTGCAAAACAGTAAGTGCATTTCTCAAAACAATTCATACAAATAGCAAAACACCATGGATCACCTGCAAAAGCCAGTCTGTTGCTCAAAATCTTTAGTTCATCTCTCAAAAGAAAATATCTGTGTCAATGAACATATCAGTGCCATCAGAATGACAAGTCCTTGTGTCATTGTGTCTAGAGCCCGACCGATATGGATTTTTGGGCGCCGATACTGATAAAAAAAGCCAGATACCGATATATCAGCCGATATTATTTATGTGTAATTATAATACAGTAGCAATATTATTTATGTGTATTATAGTACAGTAAGTTTGGACACACTTTCCAATTGGTGTGTACAAACTTTTGATGGGTACTGTATATAGAATACACAGTATAAACAGAATAAATATATAAACGTTTTGCAATGATCACTCAAATGTGGTGATCAAACACTTGTGTGACAGAGATATGTAATGGAGGCAGGGTGAATGATAGAATGAGAATTTGAGCTGTAACCAAACTAGTTTGCATTGCATTTTATATTATATTATATTCTAAATACTGTTGCATAATCTTCACTAACGACTTTGTCTTTTAATTTAGTCACGTTATTTAAAACATAACTTGTATCAATAAATATATCAAAAGTGTCACTGACAAAACCTTATCTTCTATTTTTAATCTTAATTTAGGGTTAGGGTAAGGGTCCCAGATAGCTCTAATATCTACCAGTGGAGGAAGAACTCAGATCTTTTTAGTAAAGTAAAATTAATAATATCATAATGAAAACGTTTATAATTACATATGTACAGTAGTTTTATACTATTTTAAATAAGTAGTAAGCAAAATGTACTAAACGTGAAACTAGGCTACTCTCAATGCAAAATGGCCCTATATAAAGTGTTATAATTATATAAATTATTGGAATATTGCTTGATGTTGTAACGTAGCAGAATGAGCTTTAACACTGTGTCTACACCAGAGCATGTGAGCGGAGTGGAGCGGTGAGAATCTCCGCTCATCGCTCACGGAACTGTTCACCCCTCCGCTCCCCCGCTCAAAGCTACATCAGGCCGCTCCGCTCATTATCGCTCAGCGCTCAACGAGGTTTGCTTCGCGCTCCACTCAAATCGCCCCCCGCTCGCTCCAAAAAAGGAAAAAAATCTACATGTATATCACTTTTAGCTTAGACCACAGCCTTACCTCCTAAAGAACTAATGAGTAACAACAACATTTTTCAAATAGAAATGTTTTATTTCAAATTACAGGCCTATGTAAGAAGGAATATAGCCTACACAAAAAGTCCTGTAAAATTAAACGAATAAATTGGCCTAATAATCTAAATAAAAATTATATAAACAAAAATATGATACATTTTTTAAAAGTAAATTAACTATAAGGCCAGAATTTTGATAAGTGAACTTCTGCGCAACGCGCACGATTAAAATTTAAATTGGCTTCCATACACACAAACTGCTGTAAAATTAAACGAATAAATGGGCCTAATAATATAAATATTATTACGGACGACACAAATTCGGCTAAATAAAACAAACCATTAGGTCTACTTGAATGAAAAAACGAATTTGTTTGAATATTACGCTATATTTAATTTACACTTTGTTACAAGTTACCGTATTCAATTTGCTAACCTTTTGTTTTCTTCCCAGCGTTTTCTTCCCCCATGTGTCTTTTGAGATTCCAAAATGAATCTTTGCTGACTGAAACGATGTCTCCACATTTGTTTTCTTGTACCACATTATCATTGTTAGTTAGTTATATTAATAGTAGGCTACACCTGACCTGTATGACTTCTCATTTTCCTTTTTGAAGTACTTTTTGAACTCCATTATTGAGCCGAGTTTTGACTGAAAATAGTCTACTGTTGATGACTGTGCAAGACAGATGGATCCTGGTTTAGGTTTGACTGAGCATGCTTCAGACTCGTGGTGTGAGCGGAGTGAAATTGGAGCGGGAAATAAGGCGACGCTCCGTCCTTTTAAAAATGCCGCTCTGCGCTCTGTCCAAGATCCGCCCGCTCCCGCTCCCCGCTCGCTCCCGCTCCACTCCGCTCACATGCTCTGGTCTACACCGGACGCGGCCGTTATTTTTTGCCACTTTTGCCAGTTCTTTGTGACAGCTTTTAGGTGCTTTATTGGCAGCGCCATCCTTACCTAAATCACCGCACGCTGCATTTTTTTAAAATATTAATTTATCGGCCATTATAAATGCCGATACCGATAGTTAGGAAAATGCCTAATATTGGCCGATAATATCGGCCCGCCGATATATCGGTCGGGCTCTAATTGTGTCCGGATAAGACAGAGGACAGTCACTGTACTGAGATATACATGCGCTTCTTCTGTATGCCATATATCCATTTCAAAAGTACACATTTACACACTACTGTACGTGAGTTATTGATTGAAAGAGACTGGATAGGATTCACAGTTACACTTTTACTAGTGGTCTGACAAAAAAAAAACATTACAATATTATTGTGATATAGAAAAGAAAAAGAAATAAGGGCACAAAGGCGAAAATAGAGCATTAGAAAGGCAAACACGGGACAGACCCCTCAGGAGAGCTGTGCTTCTGCTGGATATACGCTGGCCAGTCGAAGGTTCGAATGTAGGAAACAGCAGAGAATTGTACATAATCATTTGCATGGATGTACCAAAGCATTTGCAACTTGTTCAAAGAAATGAGAAACTACTTTTTGATGTGCACAAGTGACACAATGATGTGAAGATTGAATAGGTGGTTTTGAGAATTTCAATTCTGATCTGAGAAATGTATCTTTCCTAACCCCTGACCTGACCTGACCTGACCTGACCTAACCTGACCTCTAAGATGTACTTGAGGTTCGGGCGTATTCTTTGCTCGTCCGTGTTCCGCTCCGTCTCACAGAAATCACATCTTTAGCAGTTTAATGCACTTTTAATAACTCCTGTTAGAATAAAGCTTGTCCCGCAGTCGACTGCATTTACCTCGGTCACGTCACATGATTTGGTCCAA
Source organism: Abramis brama (assembly GCF_963993115.1). Taxonomy (NCBI): domain Eukaryota; kingdom Metazoa; phylum Chordata; class Actinopteri; order Cypriniformes; family Leuciscidae; genus Abramis; species Abramis brama. Next base: position 29,384,414 of record NC_139987.1, on the reverse strand, counting down.
AAGACACCGCTCTAAAGGAAACAATGATCAGTTTATCTTGATTATCACGTTTTCGTTCTCGTTGGAAGCCAAATTGAAACCAAAACTAAAAACTTTGATTCATGGCAGAGCAGTGCTGCGAGTCACATGATGTAATCTGTGATATAATCTGGCCAGTCAGTCGTTGCTGTATTCGAACATTATTACGAGCACATAAAAGACCAGGATCTCTTTGGGAGTAGATGTTGGATGTCTTCATAATGATGATGATGATGTGTCGCAGGCTGGCGGAGGCGATGCACATGCCGGCTCTGCCAGAGATGCTGTTCGGCGATAATGTGTTGCGCATTCAGCACACCGACGGGTTTGGGGTCGAGTTCAACGCGATCGACGCTCTCAAACGTGTCAACAACATGCAGGACTCGGTGAAGGTGGCGTGTGCGCAGGAGTGGCAGGACAGCAGGTACAGTTCGTGCTTCTCATGAGGGTCTGGAGAGAGGCTTTGATTCAGGAGCATCTGTGTGTGTTCAGGGCCGACTCGGAGCATTCGAAGGACGTGGTGAAACGCTACGATTGGACTTACACAACCGATTACAGAGGGACTTTACTGGGAGAGCACATGCAGATCAAGGTATCTGTGCTTTAACACTCAAACCAGTGCATGTAGAGCGTCTCTCACTCAGAAGAGCTTGAGAACATTTCATATTCTACACTATTATTGATCTCCTGCATTGACAGCATTACATGAGAACTGAACTGAGCTGGACGATGACATCACGGTGTTCTCCAGAGCGGCTGTTTATACATGCATAGGGAAGACAATCTTGACTTTAAAGCCCAGTTTATACTTCTGCGTTGACCTCCCGCCGTAGGCTGTGTGTAGGCTCCAAGAATGTAACAACGCGTCAATTCTACGCGGATGTAAGCGCTGTGATTGGTCTGCTAGAACCCTCCCTTGGGTGTCACACGCTTGTGTGATTGCGCGTCAACGCGGACAATGACGCAGAAGTATAAATGAAAACCAACATGTGATCTATAGCATAGAGGCTCCGGCGCAGAAGTAGAAGTCAGCCTTAAGTGACTAGTGAATTAGTTGACTCAGTTTAAAAGAGGACGTCTCTTGCTTCGGCTGCTGCGAGGCTAAGTCTTCTTACTGGAGAAATCCAATTTGCGACAGATTTGGTCTGAAATTTCGGCCAGTCCATTGAGACGATCGGTTACATGCACACACCTTTCAGCCGGACTGATTTCATCCCGATTGATGAATCCGAACGTAGAGTTTACATGAACACTAAATAAAGTGATGGGGTTGATGTGCACGTCTATATGTCACAAGCTTCAGATCGGAATAGGTTTGTCTGACATGCGCTCACTGCACGAATATAGAGAGTTTCCCGCTTTTTGCACATAACTATTCTCCCACACTGGTTCTTTATTTAAACAGCAGACTTGATATCCGCCTCTGGTCAATGAACCGTTGTGATAGTTCTTCACAAGTTTGAGACGCTCGTGCTCGTCATGGTGCGGCGGCTCAGTTTGCCCAGCGCTTCCGTCGGCTCTGTGTGTGTGTGTATATATATAAATGAACTACATTATTAACTTTTTTACAACAGAAATGAGCCATCACTGAACTGACTTAAGCTGGACTGTGACGCTATTTTCTTCTGGAAACATTATTTTCCTGTTATCTATGTAAAGCTGCTCTGAAACTCTGTTGTAAGAAGCGCTGTGTGAGTAAACGAGACTCGACTTGAACAGGTGACGCCGACCGCCGACCGCATAGACATGGAGAAGCTGAAGGCGCGAGAACAGATCCAGTTCTTCGAGGACGTGCTTCTGTTCGAGGACGAGCTTCACGATCACGGCGTCTCTATGATCAGCGTCAAGATCGTGAGTGTTCTCGGCTTGATCTGCAGATTACTGCATTACTGGCTGTGTGTGAACGCTGGTGTGTGTGTGAACGCTGGTGTGTGTGTGAACGCTGATGTGTATGTGAACGTTGATGTGCGTTTCAGAGAGTGATGCCCACCAGCTTCTTCCTCCTGCTGCGGTTCTTCCTGCGAGTGGACGGAGTGATGATCCGGATCAACGACACCCGTCTTTATCACGAGGCAAGACGGCAGAATAACTGTTGGATGCTTTAATGGTCAAATATGATTTTAGCGGTTCTTAAACTTCATTGTTCTGCAGGCTGGAAGAAACCACATGCTTCGGGAGTTCAGCACACGTGAGAGTAAAATATCAGATCTTCAGGTGAGTGCTGCTCTGCTCACCTGAGAAATAATGCAGTTTCCTGATCGCTTACTCGCCCAGGCCATCCAAGACTCTCTCCTCAGACAGAGAGATTAAAGCCAAACATAAATCCTGTCGTCTTTTACTCGCCCTCAAGTTGTTCCAGACCTGTATGTGATGGCACAACACGAGACGCACATCACTAACACCCACACAGCCGAGTCCTCTAGACCTCAGGATACGAAAACATCGAGCCGATGGAAGTGGTTCTGATTCTGGATAAGGCGCATGAGAAGGGCCAGAGTCATTATCCTTGTTAAAGATTCCTCCAGACTGTGTTGAGGCGAATCAGAACCTATAAAAAATGTATTTGTCATTGAATCATTTATTCAAGAGATTCGTTCAAAAACGCCGATTCATCCAGTCTTTAAAGGAACACTCCACCGTTTTTTGAAATAGGGCTTATTCACCTTCTTTCCCACATTTAGATAGGTGGGCAAATGCATTTTTGTCTCAGTGCATGCATTGTTTTAGTTTGACAGGGTCGGCGCTAGCTTAGCTTAGCATAATGAATGGAATCCTTTGTTGCCAGCTAGCATGTCCTGAGTAAAAGTGATATAGAAAATAAAAAAACCCCACCTAATTACTTCTTGTGGCCTGCGTATTCACAACGAGTACAAATAGCGATGCAGATTAACACTAGGCGATTTCCTATGCAGATATTGACTTGGGACTATATTAGGGCGAAGCACAGGCGAAGCACTGCTACTTGGGCGCAGAGATATCACACCCAAGTAGCAGTGCTTCGCCTGTGCTTCCCCCTAATATAGTCCTTAATATATAAGTCAATATCTGCATAGGAAATCGCCTAGTGTTAATCTGCATCGCTATTTGTACTCGTTGTGAATACGCAGGCCACAAGAAGTAATTAGGTGGGGTTTTTTTATTTTCTATATCACTTTTACTCAGGACATGCTAGCTGGCAACAAAGGATTCCATTCATTAGGCTAAGCTAAGCTAGCGCCGACCCTGTCAAACTAAAACAATGCATGCACTGAGACAAAAATGCATTTGCCCACCTATCTAAATGTGGGAAAGAAGGTGAATAAGCCCTATTTCAAAAAACGGTGGAGTGTTCCTTTAAGTGAGTCACTGAATCATTCATTCAACCAATTATTTGTTTTAAATTAGTTTGAATTATTAAATATTTTCTAAATAGACTGAACCAATTAACATTTTTCCAGAACCTCTAGTTGTCTAATGTGTTTTCTCTTCAGAATCATGGGAAAGCGTGGTCTTGCTCATAGCCTGCTGGTAATCAGCTGCAACTACATTTTTTACAAAAAGAGACAGAACAAATATTTTATATCTAAATATTTGACTTCATTTTCTTTACCACATTGGAATTGAAACTGGGAATAATCGTTATAAATCCATAACATTGAAACGATCCCCACCCAGCATCACGGGTTTCTATTTACAGCGTGTTTTACAAGCGTTGAGCACTGTAGCCAATCACAATCATATCTGTCGAGCATGTGATCGCAGTGGCCAATCAGAGGTGTTCATGAGAATCCGCTTAACATTGCTGGAAATCCACACAAGCCTTTATTATAACCAGCAAAGTGTAAACACAATAGAAATTAGAGTAGAGAAATTAATTGTAGTTTATCATCAATGTTGTGGATCAACAACCGTATTCAGATTGAATCGTAAACCGCTATGATTGACAGTGTCTGTCTGTCTGTCTGTCTGTCTGTCTGTCTATCTGTCTGTCTGTCTGTCTATCTGTTTGTCTGTCTGTCTGTCTGTCTGTCTGTTTGTCTGTCTGTATCTGTCTGTCTGTCTGTATCTGTCTGTCTGTCTATCTGTCTGTCTGTCTGTCTGTGTCTGTCTATCTGTCTATCTATCTATATATATATGTCTGTCTATCTGTATCTGTCTGTTTGTCTATCTATCTGTCTGTCTGTCTGTCTATCTGTCTATCTAATTTTCTCACAGTTTTAGAGAAACATGTTTTTGAAAATATGTATTTCATATAAAAATTAAATAGTATTTTTGCACATTTTTCTGTAACTTTTTATAAGTTCACTTTTTAAAACTGTTTTCACTTCTGCAATAATCTGCCAAGTGTCGTCTATGAAGAGATCAAACTTCAGTCTGTCGCTCAGATTTACCACAGTTTACGTTGGAAATGTAATTTTCAGGTCTATGCTCAAAAAGTGAATAAATGGATTATAAATCCAGCCTAAATATAATTTGGTATAAAAAAATATCCTAAAAAAACTAAATATTAAATAAAAAACATGATCAAATCTAAAAGGGGTGTTCGCCCCAGATAAAGTGTGGCCTCAGCGCTCCGGTCTGGAGCTCGATCAGCTGTTCAGGGCTTTAACTGGGGTTTAAAAACAAGTTTATTAGCACTGATTAAACTGCCAGATAGTGTGTGCCGCATTATTCTGGATCTGACTGATGTGTGTGTCTCTGTCCTTGACTTCGCAGCACGTTCCTCCTGCGCTTTACACAGACCCCAACGAGATCGCACAGCATTTACCACTGAAACTCACCGAGTGTGAGAAACTGGAGCTCCCAGAGACGCCAGCGGGAACATCACAGTCTCCGCAGTGGCGGGAGTGAACGCCAGAAACAAAGACTCGTTCACCCCTCCGCTAGGATCACATCTGACACTGTCGTGTAGAGTCTCATCCTGTAACGTTCGTCAAGGTGCAGAGTGTCTGCTTTGTAATGTAATGCTTGTTTGATCTGTTTGTCATTGGAGAAAATTTTATTAAAATGCTTTAAATGATTTCACTGGATTGAGAAAATATGTCTAGATGTTATGAGAATGAAAAATAATGACTTAAAGCTTGTATTAATGAGGAGGAACTCCTAATGCTGAACTCTGTTGGAGAAGATCGATGAGTTACGCTATCAGAAATATCCTACTTCTCACTTCTGAAGTCGTGATTACGAGCCGTTCAAGTGCTTTGCTCTCAGGAAGAACAGGAATCATGGAGGACACCAGGAAATCCTATTGAAGATCATTTTGAATAAAATGTTGCGTCCTGTTCATTTACAACCATGTAAACATTGACCACACTATCTAGATAGTCCGTTTGCTGTAAAATACAGGCTATTTTCACTGTGTGTAAAACATACAATAATCTTCAAATGATTATTCATAAATGTAAATGTGTACTACTTTAACATCAAGACAAGGTGATGCAGCTGTTGTGGAAAACGTAATAAAGAACAGCAGTCACATCAGTCGTTCTCTCCTCCACCATTTTTACAGTTTAGGACCCGATCAACTCGGAAACTCGGGTATCAAAATGATCTCAGAGTTTCCCAGTGGTGGAGTGTTTGTCCAGTCCTTCTGAGGCTTGCTTACAAGTGTCCTTGCTTACTGTCCTCCCCAGAGATTACGGTCACGGCACGAAAATAATGTTAAAACTTAATTTTGGAAAATTAACTGTCTTTCTATTAATGCAGCACAGTGAATGAGCCGTGTCTCCCGGTGGTTTACTGTCAGTTTAGTGTTCGTGATTAATTTACAGCAAGAAAAGAGAACATGCTTTCATGTCCGAAAACATTATTTTTGTCTTATATTTAATAATAAACTCAGACAAGCTCAGTACCGACTCGGTTTACATCAGTTTATTTTATTTTTTTGTGAATTTGAATGTGTGCAAAGGATTGTGGGTGAAGCATCCTTCAAAACAGGCCGAATGAAGGATTCGAAACGAAGGATCCTTCAAACTGAGACGGCCTTCAGCGTGACAGCCGAGATACGCAGCCTTGAGAAACACCCGTAACTATGACCTGAGCGTTCATGTCCAGTTTCCAACCAGGAAACTCCTAGTTGTAAATTCCTATCGGGGGTTAGAGTTAGAGTTGCCTAGACAGAAATTGGACACAAATGCCCTCTCAAGTCATATTTACTAATTTGATAATGAAAATAGCCTAAATCTGACTGGAATTCCAGCAAGCTGAGTATCTAGAGTGTAGTGAATGTTTATATAGTTGTCAGTAAACGCGACCCAGATAGCACCGACTATTTGATGTGCATTTTACATCTGGAAGACGTATTTTTAAGAGTGTTTGCTCATCTGCAATACGTCTATAGGACGTTTCCTGTCAGATGTCAAATAGACGTTTAGAAGATGTCTTTAAGATGTAATGATTTAGAATGATTTAGAATGCATGTTAAACTGACATCTTCTAAACGTCTATTTGACATCTGACAGGAAACGTCCTATAGACGTATTGCAGATGAGCAAACACTCTTAAAAATACGTCTTCCAGATGTAAAATGCACATCAAATAGTCGGTGCTATCTGGGGACACTACTTTGTATTCAAAATTAAAATTCTTCAACATTTTGCCTTTAATAAAATTTCCCCAGGAAATATCAAGAGTAAACCTGGTGTCCACCATGATTCATATTCTTTCAGACATCAAAGCACTTGAACTGGACGAGCTCGTGAAATAGAAATCGGCATACGCCACATATTTTACTGTGATTATGGTTGCTACGCATAGACAGTAAAAGAAAGGTTGCTACGATTATGAACTTGACTCAAAAATCCAGGAACGGTTTTTATAAATTTCCACCCGGAGCGTTTGAAGTGTGACACCGTCTGTGCACGTGGGCCTGTGATGCTGTCGGTAAGGAACATGTTTGTCTGTACTTCCACTGCGAATGAGTTATTTTCTGGCATATAAATTATGACGGACCCGTCTGTCTTATTTGGATAATAAGTATACGATTAAATATCTTACTCGACTTTTATGTGTTAAATTATTTCGTCATTTTAAACATGTCTGGTTGTCTTAGTTTTGAAAGTTAAACCATACATTAAAAAAAAGAGGAAAACTAAACGCATTAATTTGAAGCTTGTCACTATTGTTGCATTAGCATTTTATTTGCACTTTTTTGTTTAGTTTGCATTTTTAGATAATAGATAATAATAAAATGTCAAATCATCAATTGCATTGTGTATTTTAATTTGACACTGCATTTTTAAATTACAATAAAAAGCAAAAGTTTTTGCACACCATAATTCTGTCACTACCTCATTCTGTCACTTGTGTTGACACTTTTCTATAAACTGACTAAATTAAACTTGACTAATCTATTTTAAGCTTCATCTGTGCTGTACGTTAATAATGAACATTAATTCTCACTCAGTTTCTTCACCGTGGCAAGAATAAATGGGCATTAATTCTGCTTTCATGTGCTATTGGAATTGTTGTAAATACTAGTTTCCTAGTAGGAACTGGACACGAAGGTCGTATTTACTACTGGGAAACTCGAAGATCATTTTGATACCCGAGTTTCCGAATTGATCGGGTCCTAAACTGTAAAAATGGTGGAGGAGAGAACGACTGATGTGACTGCTGTTCTTTTCTTTGTTAGTTTTTCCACAACAGCTGCATCACCCTGTCTTGATGTTAAAGTAGTGCACATATACATTTATGAATAATCATTTGAAGCGTATTGCATATATACACAAAGTGAAAATAGCCTGTATTTGACAGGAATTCCAGAATAATCAGCAAGCTATCTACACAGCGCAGTGAAGGTTATGAAGAGCATATTTATATTATGATATTTATGCCGCAGAGATGCCAAAGAAGGGCAGAAGAGAGAAGAAGTGTGATGGACAGAAGGAGGAGGAGGAGGAGGAGGAGGATGTACCTGTGAAGCAGATGAAGATGGAGAACCCGCTGTGCTTCGACTCTCCGAGGGATTTCTTCCAGAGTCTGATCAGTCCGGTCGGCCTGGACCAGTTCTTCCTTCAGTACTGGGAGCAGAAGCCACTGGTCCTGCAGCGCAACGATCCGGCTCTGGCCTCGTACTTCCACTCGCTGTTCCAGCTGTCCGACGTCAGGCAGCTCTGCGCTCGCGGCCTGCGATATGCCAGAGACCTTAACGTGTGCCGCTGCGTCGACGGCCAGAAGAGAGTGCTGAATAAAGCAGGGAAGGTGAAGTTCAGCCAGCTAAAGAAGGACCTGGAGGAGAGCAGAGCCACCATACAGCTGCACCAGCCTCAGAGGTTCAAGGTCAGAGCTCGCGTAAACACAGGTCACGAGTGTTCGCAGGTCACGAGTGTTCGCAGGTCACGTGTGTTCGCAGGTCACGTGTGTTCGCAAGTCACGTAAACGCAGGTCACGTGTGTTCACAAGTCGCGTAAACGCAGGTCACGAGTGTTCGCAGGTCACGAGTGTTCGCAGGTCACGTGTGTTCACAAGTCGCGTAAACGCAGGTCACGAGTGTTCGCAGGTCACGTGTGTTCACAGGTCACGTGTGTTCACAGGTCACGTGTGTTCACAGGTCACGTGTGTTCGCAGGTCACGCGTGTTCACAAGTTGCGTAAACACAGGTCACGAGTGTTCGCAGGTCACGTGTGTTCACAGTTCACAAGTCACGTGTGTTCACAGGTCACGTGTGTTCACAGGTCACGAGTGTTCGCAGGTCACGAGTGTTCACAGGTCACGTGTGTTCACAGGTCACGTGTGTTCGCAGGTCACGTGTGTTCACAAGTCGCGTAAACGCAGGTCACGAGTGTTCGCAGGTCACGTGTGTTCACAGGTCACGTGTGTTCGCAGGTCACGCGTGTTCACAAGTTGCGTAAACAGAGGTCACGAGTGTTCGCAGGTCACGTGTGTTCACAGTTCACAAGTCACGTGTGTTCACAGGCCACGAGTGTTCACAGATCACGTGTGTTCGCAGGTCACGTGTGTTCACAAGTCGCGTAAACACAGGTCACGAGTGTTCGCAGGTCACGTGTGTTCACAGGTCACAAGTCACGTGTGTTCACAGGTCACGAGTGTTCGCAGGTCACGAGTGTTCACAGGTCACGTGTGTTCACAGGTCACGTGTGTTCGCAGGTCACGTGTTTTCACAAGTCGCGTAAACGCAGGTCACGAGTGTTCGCAGGTCACGTGTGTTCACAGGTCACGTGTGTTCGCAGGTCACGCGTGTTCACAAGTTGCGTAAACAGAGGTCACGAGTGTTCGCAGGTCACGTGTGTTCACAGTTCACAAGTCACGTGTGTTCACAGGTCACGTGTGTTCACAGGCCACGAGTGTTCACAGATCACGTGTGTTCGCAGGTCACGTGTGTTCACAAGTCGCGTAAACACAGGTCACGAGTGTTCGCAGGTCACGTGTGTTCACAGGTCACAAGTCACGTGTGTTCACAGGCCACGTGTGTTCACAGGCCACGTGTGTTCGCAGGTCACGTGTGTTCGCAGGTCACGTGTGTTCGCAGGTCACGTGTGTTCGCAGGTCACGTGTGTTCGCAGGTCACGCGTGTTCGCAAGTTGTGTAAACACAGGTCACGAGTGTTCGCAGGTCACGTGTGTTCACAGTTCACAAGTCACGTGTGTTCACAGGTCACGTGTGTTCACAGGCCACGTGTGTTCGCAGGTCACGTGTGTTCGCAGGTCACGTGTGTTCGCAGGTCACGTGTGTTCGCAGGTCACGCGTGTTCACAAGTTGTGTAAACACAGGTCACGAGTGTTCGCAGGTCACGTGTGTTCACAGTTCACAAGTCACGTGTGTTCACAGGTCACGTGTGTTCACAGGCCACGAGTGTTCACAGGTCACGTGTGTTCGCAGGTCACGTGTGTTCACAAGTCGCGTAAACACAGGTCACGAGTGTTCGCAGGTCACGTGTGTTCACAGTTCACAAGTCACGTGTGTTCACAGGTCACGTGTGTTCACAGGCCACGAGTGTTCGCAGGTCACGTGTGTTCACAGGTCACGTGTGTTCGCAGGTCACGTGTGTTCACAAGTTGCGTAAACAGGTCACGAGTGTTCGCAGGTCACGTGTGTTCACAGTTCACAAGTCACGTGTGTTCACAGGTCACGAGTGTTCGCAGGTCACGTGTGTTCGCAGGTCACGAGTGTTCGCAGGTCACGAGTGTTCGCAGGTCACGAGTGTTCGCAGGTCACGAGTGTTCGCAGGTCACGTGTGTTCACACACCACGTGTGTTCGCAGGTCACGTGTGTTCACACACCACGTGTGTTCGCAGGTCACGTGTGTTCACACACCACGTGTGTTCGCAGGTCACGAAAACAGGTCACGAGTGTTCGCAGGTCACGTGTGTTCACAAGTTGCGTAAACACAGGTCACGTGTGTTCGCCGGTCACGTGTGTTCGCCGGTCACGTGTGTTCGCCGGTCACGTGTGTTCGCAGGTCACGTGTGTTCGCAGGTCACGTGTGTTCGCAGGTCACGTGTGTTCACCGGTTTCGTGTGTGTTTACAGGATGAGCTGTGGCGTATTCAGGAGCGGCTGGAGTGCTTCTTCGGGTCGCTGGTTGGATCTAACATCTACATTACGCCTCGCGGCTCTCAGGGTCTGCCACCGCACTACGACGACGTCGAGGTGTGTGTCTGCTCTCGTTTGTGTAGCATCTACTGTCATGGTTTGCTCGTGTGCATGAGGAATAACTGACGTTCTGCTGGTGTTCTTTTCCATACGCGTGTGTATGGGTTCAGGTGCTGATCCTTCAGCTGGAGGGACAGAAACACTGGAGGCTTTACCAGCCCACCGTCCCTCTGGCCCGCGAGTACAGCCTGGAGCCCGAGCATCGCATCGGCCCCCCGACACACGACTTCATCCTGCAGGTCAGTGACATAACGGGTTAAAGGTAGGGGTGTGACGGTTAGTATATAACCGTGAGACCGACGGTTATAGTTGAACACCGTCATTAGAACTCTATAACCGCCAAAACCATGTTATTAAAATATTTTTTACAAACATTTTTTATCATAGAGAATAAAATGTTAATAAAATCAATAAAACTTGAGTGTTCTGCTCGTGTGTCTGTGGTTGAGGAGAGATATGATTGTATTAATGCCTCATTTCATTTGATTTTTTGTAGGCTGGTGATTTGCTGTATTTCCCCCGAGGAACGATCCACCAGGCCGACACTCCTTCAGACGTGGCTCGATCCACACACCTCACGCTCAGCACCTACCAGAACATGTGCGTCTCCACAGTTCACACACATGATGTTTTATTAACAAGGTTCGGGAGGAGCAGGTGCAGATAATTAACCCAATTAGTGGAGATCAATCAGTAATCAACTCAGGACAAGATAAATAACAGCAGAACCCACCTCTGTTCCTTGACAGTTTATCAGCATCCTACCTCCACCCCATCTCCTCACTTGTAGTTCCATCTCCTCTTACCAACGGGGGGAGTACTCTGGGTTCGGGCAGAAATTCCGAGCTCGGAGCCCTCCACCCGGACAGCACGCCAAATACGCATAACCTTTACCGTAATAATTATATGTAGATGTGAACTCGTGAAATGATATATATATATATAGATATACATGTGTGTGTCTTTCAGGTCGTTATAGATATACGTGTGTGTGTCTTTCATGTCGTTATGGATGTACATGTGTGTGTCTTTCAGGTCGTGGGGCGACTTCATGCTGGACGTGTTTCCCGGGTGTGTGTTGGACAGCATGAGACGTGAACACGGAATTCGCTGCGGTCTTCCTCGTAACCTCCTCACGGTGAGCACACACACAGTCCTCTCACACACAGTCCTCTCACACACACTCCTTCTCACACACACTCCTCTCACACACAGTCCTCTCAAGTCAAGTCAAGTCAAGTTTATTTATATAGCGCTTTTCACAATACAGATTGTATCAAAGCAGCTTCACAGTATGAAATTAAAATAATACATCAATGTTTGTTTCTAGTGGAAAACGTCCACGTTTGGTAATGCTGATCAATAGTATTGTTGATTGATTAATTAAATTAAATATCCCCAACTGAGCAAGCCAAAGGCAACAGTGGCAAGGAACTGAAAAACTCCATCAGGTGACCTAATGGAGAAAAAAAAACCTTGGGAGAACCCAGGCTCAGTCGGGGGCCAGTTCTCCTCTGGCGTTTATGAACTAGAGGTCGGATTTAACTGTAAGATTAAAAGTATTATATGAATGCCTGGCTGAAGAGATGCGTCTTTAATCTAGTTTTAAACTGGGAGAGCGAGTCTGAGCAACGAACAGTATCAGGAAGACTATTCCAGAGTTTTGGAGCTAAATGTGAAAATGCTCTCCCTCCTTTGGTGGATCTGGATATCCTAGGTATGACCAAAAGCCTCGAATTTAGTGATCTTAAAGAGCGCGATGGATTATAGGGCGATAGAAGATCCGTTAAATAGACTGGAGCTAGGCCGTTTAGGGCTTTATAAGTCAGTAGCAATACCTTGTAATTAATACGGAACTTTATAGGTAACCAATGTAGTGATGATAAAATTGGTGTTATATGATCATATTTTCTTGATCTAGTAAGAACTCTAGCGGCGGCATTTTGGACTAACTGTAGCTTGTTTATTGAGGATGCAGGACAACCGGCTAATAAAGCATTACATCTAGTCTCGAGGTCATGAATGCATGAACTAATTTTTCTGCATCAGAAACTGATAGCATGTTACGTAGCTTAGCAGTGTTTCTAAGGTGGAAAAAGGCTGTTCTTGTAACATATGAAATATGATTTTCAAAAGACAGGTTGCAGTCTAGTATAACACCCAGGTCTTTTACTGTAGAGGATAAAGTAACAGGACATCCTACTATGTTAAAGTTGTAGTGTGAGAGGTTTTGTGGGCGGTTTTTTGAACCGATGATTAGTACCTCTGTCTTGTCTGGATTTAATAAAAGAAAATTGCGCGTCATCCCATCTTTTATATCTTTAACACACTCTGTCAATTTGGATAATTTAGCGTTTTCATCTGGCCGTGATGAAATATAGATTTCAGTGTCATCAGCATAACAATGGAAACTAATTCCATGTTTCCTTATAATATTTCCAAGGGGCAGCATATATATTGAGAATAACAGAGGGCCTAACACAGATCCCTGCGGCACTCCATAGTTTACTGGAGTTATGATCGATTTTTCTCCATTTAAATAGACAAAATGGTAGCGGTCAGATAAGTATGATCTGAACCAACTTAATGCTTGTCCTTGAACACCAGTATAATTTTGTAGTCGATCTAAGAGTATTGTGTGATCTATAGTATCGAACGCAGCACTTAGATCAAGTAAAACTAATATTGAGATACAGCCTTGGTCAGAAGCTAAGAGTAAATCATTTGTGATTTTAACGAGCGCAGTTTCAGTGCTATGATGCGGTCTGAATCCTGACTGAAACTTTTCATAGATGTCACTTTCTTGCAAGAACGAGCCCAGTTGAGCGGACACAACTTTTTCTAGTATTTTAGACATAAAAGGAAGATTGGAAATGGGTCTATAATTTGCTAGATTATGCGGGTCTAATTGTGGTTTCTTATTGAGAGGTTTTATAACTGCCAGTTTAAATGTTCTTGGAACATGACCTAAAGATAAAGACGAGTTAATAATATTGAGGAGAGGCTCTTCTACTACAGGTAACACTTCTTTCAGTAGTTTAGTGGGTATAGGATCTAATAAACATGTTGTTGTTTTAGATGAAGTGATAAGTTTATTTAACTCTTTTTGTTCTATAGTTGTAAAGCACTGTAATTGTTCTTTCGGGGTGATAATTGAGGCTGAATTATAAGGCGCGATTGAGGATTGAACGTTTACAATTGTGGTTCTGATGTTTTCTATTTTCTCAGTGAAGAAGTTCATGAAATCATTACTACTAAACTGTAACGGAATATTTTGTTCAGGTGACATCTGTTTATTTGTTAGTCTAGCCACGGTGTTAAATAAAAACCTAGGATTGTTTTGGTTATTTTCTATTAGTTTGCGGAGGTGCTCAGCCCTGGCCGCTTTAAGGGCCTTTTTATAACGTGACATACTGTCTTTCCATGCGATTCTAAAGACCTCTAAATTAGTTTGTTTCCATTTACGCTCTAAATTACTCTCACACACAGTCCTCTCACACACAGTCCTCTCACACACTCCTGTCTCACACACACTCCTCTCACACACTCCTGTCTCACACACACTCCTCTCACACACAGTCCTCTCACACACATACTCCTGTCACACACACACTCCTGTCACACACACACTCCTGTCACACACACACTCCTGTCACACACACACTCCTGTCACACACACACTCCTCTCACACACTCTCCTGTCACACACACTCCTGTCACACACACAAAGCTCTCACACATACTCCTGTCACACACACTCCTCTCACACACTCCTGTCTCACACACACTCCTCTCACACACATACTCCTGTCACACACACACTCCTGTCACACACAAACTCCTGTCACACACAAACTCCTGTCACACACAAACTCCTGTCACACACACACTCCTGTCACACACTCTCCTGTCACACACACTCCTGTCACACACACAAAGCTCTCACACATACTCCTGTCACACACACTCCTCTCACACACTCCTGTCTCACACACACTCCTCTCACACACATACTCCTGTCACACACACTCCTGTCACACACACACTCCTGTCACACACAAACTCCTGTCACACACAAACTCCTGTCACACACAAACTCCTGTCACACACACACTCCTCTCACACACACTCCTCACACACTCTCCTGTCACACACTCTCCTGTCACACACACTCCTGTCACACACACAAAGCTCTCACACATACTCCTGTCACACACACTCCTCTCACACACTCCTGTCTCACACACACTCCTGTCTCACACACAGTCCTCTCACACACACTCCTCTCACACACACTCCTGTCACACACACACTCCTGTCACACACACACTCCTCTCACACACACTCCTCTCACACACTCTCCTGTCACACACACTCCTGTCACACACACACAGCTCTCACACATACTCCTGTCACACACACTCCTGTCACACACACTCCTCTCACACACACACGCTCCTGTCACACACGCTCCTGTCACACACGCTCCTGTCACACACACTCCTCTCACACACACACGCTCCTGTCACACACACTCCTGTCACACACACTCCTCTCACACACACACGCTCCTGTCACACACGCTCCTCTCACACACTCTCCTGTCACACACACACTCCTGTCACACACACACACTCCTGTCACACACACACTCCTCTCACACACACTCCTCTCACACACACTCCTCTCTCACACACACTCCTCTCTCACACACACTCCTCTCTCACACACACTCCTCTCTCACACACACTCCTCTCTCACACACACTCCTCTCTCACACACACTCCTCTCACACACACTCCTCTCACACACACTCCTCTCACACACTCCTGTCACACACACACACTCCTGTCACACACACACACACTCCTCTCACACACAGTCCTCTCACACACACTCACCTGTAACAGTGGCTCTAACAGTGTGTGTGTGTGTGTGTGTGTGTTGTCAGTCTGCCAGCGTGGCTCCTGAGGTTAATAAGCAGGTGTGTGTGTTTCTGCGGCGTTTGGCTGATGATGTCGAGCGAGGGAATCAGGAGTTGCGCTCCAGCGCTATGAAGAGAGACTTCATCTGCCACCGACTGCCACCGTTCCTGCAGGACCGGGCCGGCGCTGATCCCGGTGAGTGTGTGTGTGTGCGTGCGTGGAGTGTTTGTCCAGGTACGGCTGATGCTGTGCTGAATGTGTGTCTCTTCCAGTTGGGAAACCGCCGTCGCTGGAGGACACTGTGTGTGTGCGGTTTAAAGAGCATCTTCTTCTAACAGTGGAGCCCAGTCAAGAGAACACTGTAAGAGTCACACACACGTCATATATATATATTCACACACACACACATCATATATATATATTCATACTCGCACACACACATATATATATATATATATATATATATATATATACCCTGGTGTGCTAAAAAGTGTAAATATGAATGGGAATTTACTTCAGAGATATTTTACTTGAATTGGAGAAAAACATTTATTTCATAATGTGAGTTTCGCCCTTATTTTCAATTGTTTTACTTCAGTGAAAGGTTAGAATTTTGTGAAATTTTAGATTGAAAAATCTAAAGGATAAACAATGCAGATTTATTTTCACAGCCGCCTTTGTTCATATTTACCAGGGGTGCCGATATTAGTGGAAGGCACTGCGTGTGTGTGTGTGTGTATATATATATATATATATATATATATATATATATATATATATATATATATATATAGCAAGTCCTTACTGTGTTTGTCTCCGATCAGGACGAGGCCACCGAGCTGGTTGTGTTTGTGTTACATTCGTTAAAGAACAAGAGAGAAACACACATGATGGGAGCATCTGACGACGACGGTGATGATGATGATGATGATGATGATGATGAAGATGAAGATGAGGTCATCTCACAGGTCCGTCAGCCCACGTCACATCTTGCAGACTAGTCGGAAACTGACTTAAAAAGTCAAAATGATGATATAGTCATAGTTTTGACTTTTTCTTTTTGAAAATTATGAGATAAAGTAAGCCATATTTACTATAAGATTATGACTTTATGCCATAATTTTGACTCATGCCATAACTATGACTTTTTAAGTCATAATTTCGGCTTAGTGTGTCATCACTTCAAATTTTTATCTGATAAACATGACTTTACTTTGTATGTCACAATTATGATTTACATAAGTTTTTTTTCTTATGTGGAGGAAATGGTATTCCGTACACAGCCCATACAGTGCACTGAACAGGATGAGCACGCTATTTCAGACACCGCTTAAAGGCCCACTAGAGTGCCTCGAAACACACATTGTTCATTTGTGTAGACGCCGGGGTTCTTGTGTTTCAGGGTCCCTGACGTGTGTGTGTGTGTGTGTGTATGTGTTTCAGGGTCTGTGGTTCCCCTGACGCGTGTGTGTTTGTGTGTGTGTTTTAGGGTCTGCGGTTCCCCTGACGTGCGCGTGTGTGTGTGTGTGTGTGTTCCAGGGTCTGCGGTTCCCCGTGTCTCATCTCTGTGTGTGTGTGTGTGTGTGTGTGTGTGTGTGTGTGTGTTCCAGGGTCTGCGGTTCCCCGTGTCTCATCTGTGTGTGTGTGTGTGTGTCCCAGGGTCTGCGGTTCCCCGTGTCTCATCTGTGTGTGTGTGTGTGTGTGTCCCCCAGGGTCTGCGGTTCCCCGTGTCTCATCTGTGTGTGTGTGTGTGTGCGTGTGTCCCAGGGTCTGCGGTTCCCCGTGTCTCATCTGTGTGTGTGTGTGTGTGTGTGTTCCAGGGTCTGCGGTTCCCCGTGTCTCATCTGTGTGTGTGTGTGTGTGTCCCAGGGTCTGCGGTTCCCCGTGTCTCATCTGTGTGTGTGTGTGTGTGTGTCCCCCAGGGTCTGCGGTTCCCCGTGTCTCATCTGTGTGTGTGTGTGTGTGCGTGTGTCCCAGGGTCTGCGGTTCCCCGTGTCTCATCTGTGTGTGTGTGTGTGTGTGTGTTCCAGGGTCTGCGGTTCCCCGTGTCTCATCTGTCTGCGCTGAAGCAGCTCCTGAACTCGGAGTGTGTTGCGGCTGTGCAGCTTCAGCTCCCGGACGAGGATAAACTGGGGCTGATGCTGGGACTCTGGAGCGAAGGCCTGATGAGCGTCTGCCACACAACATGAACAACTACACACACACTGCCACACAACATGAACAACTACACACACACTGCCACACAACATGAACTTCTGTGAACTGCATCAGCTGATCCTCCTGCACGTCTGCTTGTTCATCAGAAACGTTACACATCTCACAACTGGAAGAAGTTGGATGATCAATTATAGCCGAATAAAATGTCATGAAGAAATCCTGTGTGAAATATTGTGTAACAAACATCTTATTCAAACAAACACACATAATGAATTTTACAACTTATATTTATTGTTCAGATTCGTACTGCCTTTAAAACTGCTGATTATGAACATCACTGTACACACGTTTAGCGTACCTCTGGAATCAGACTATACGCACGTTAGTGTTCCTGAAGGGCTCTTTACTGTAGACCGTCTGAACACACACACACACACACACGTGTTCGTAACTGTTCATTCTCCAGGCGGATCCAGCAGGACTTCAGCTGAAGTGTTTCTGATAGTGCAAATGTGCTTCACAAGGTAAAAACAAACACACTGATCCGCTTCCTCTGGTCCTCCACTCTCACAGTGAGCTTTAAAACAGGACAGACGCCCAGAATCTATTATTGGTTTGTGGGCGAGTAGCTAAAAAGTTCTTGATTATTGTGTTTGATCTCAGTTCTGCTGATCTGTGCAGATCCAGTCCCTGATATCGCCGCGTTTCATCATGTGTG
>NC_139987.1:29356004-29363504 GCF_963993115.1 Abramis brama | reverse complement strand
CACACACCTCTGAGGTCTAACACCTCACACACACACACCTCTGAGGTCTAACACCTCACACACACACCTCTGAGGTCTAACACCTCACACACACACACACACCTCTGAGGTCTAACACCTCACACACACACCTCTGAGGTCTAACACCACACACACACACCTCTGAGGTCTAACACCTCACACACACACCTCTGAGGTCTAACACCACACACACACACCTCTGAGGTCTAACACCTCACACACACACACACACCTCTGAGATCTAACACCTCACACACACACACACCTCTGAGGTCTAACACCTCGCACACACTCACACACACACACCCCTGAGGTCTAACACCACACACACACACACCTCTGAGGTCTAACACCTCACACACACACACACACACACCTCTGAGGTCTAACACCTCACACACACTCACACACACACACCCCTGAGGTCTAACACCTCACTCACACAGACACACACACACACACACACACACACACCTCTGAGGTCTAACACCTCACACACACCTCTGAGGTCTAACATCTCACTCACACAGACACCCCTGAGGTCTAACACCTCTCACACACACACACACACACACACACACCTCTGAGGTCTAACATCTCACTCACACAGACACCCCTGAGGTCTAACACCTCTCACACACACACACACACACACACCTCTGAGGTCTAACACCTCACACACACTCACACACACCCCTGAGGTCTAACACCTCACACACACTCACACCTCTGAGGTCTAACACCTCACACACACTCACACACACCCCTGAGGTCTAACACCTCACTCACACAGACACCCCTGAGGTCTAACACCTCACACACACACACACCTCTGAGGTCTAACACCAGGCTGAGGTTTAGATGTGAGCAGATTCTCCCGTCCTCGCTGAGACTCCAGCGCTGGTTCACACGCCCATGTTCTTCCCATAATGCCACTCTGGCTCCGGCGCAGGCCTTGGCCCCGATCACACACACACAGCCGCGCAGCGCCTGCACACACACACACAACGACTGAATCACTGCGAACCGTCAGCGGAGAGTCTCTGAAGTTCAGCACTCCTGCTTCTGACACACAACATCACATGACAGTAAAACTCGGTTTCTGAAAACTATGACAAAATGAAATAAAGATATTCAGTCTTGTTCTCGATGAACTGCCAGTCTAACTGTGCTTGAACACTTCCCTGTTTTAATCTCTAGCGGACCCTCACTTTCTCTCTGAGTGTACCAGGAACACAATGGTAACACTTTACACTAAGTTTCATTAGTTAACAAGAACTAAGAATGAACAATAGTTCTACAGCATTTATTAATCTTAATTCATCTTAATTTCAACATTTAGTAATACATTATTAAAATCAAAGGTTGTATTTGTTAACATTAGTTACTGCACTGTGAACTAACATTAAAGGTTACATATTATGCCCCTTTTCACCAGATGTAATATAAATCTATGGAGTCCCAGAATGTGTCTGTGAAATTTCAGCTCAAAATACCAGATCATTTATTATTGCTTGTCAAATTTTTGGTGTGAAGAAAAACAAGCCGTTTTTGTGTGTGTCCCTTTAAAAGCAAATGAGCTGCAGCTCCGCCCCCATTCAGAAGAGGGCGGAGTCTTTACACAAGCTTCAGAGACTCCAGCAATAACAGAACAGGCCAATCTCACTCATCAAAGTGTTACCAATGCAATTTCAACCGAGGGGGAACAAACTATCCAACTAATATCCAAGGAGACGGTTAGTGAAGTTCAGCTCATACTTTGGTTTAGAATGTCAGAAGAATATTCTCTGAACACGTGTGTGTTGGACTGACAAAAGAATATTCTCTGAACACGTGTGTGTTGGACTGACTGAAGAATATTCTCTGAACACGTGTGTTGGACTGACCGTGTTCTTCAGGAGGCCGTCGGTGAAGATCCAGCGCTGTGTGTCCAGAGAGCGGTCAGCGGGACACAGGGAGAGTTTGGCTGGGAAAGAGCCGCCTTTGCTCTCGCTGGTCAGAACTGAATCCAGAGCTCGACTCCGCACATGAACCAACACTTTCGGCTGAGGAGATTTAAACCCAGACATGAAGACATTTACTTGCCTCAAAGCTTCAGTGCTTTAGACAACCGATTCACTGCCAAAATACAAGTCTAGCACACCGACTAAAGCAAACAGAAACACTAGAATCATGTGCAGACTAATAATAATGACACACACACTCCTTACAAATAATGTTGTTTAGGGCAAAAATCCTAATTGCCCATTATTTTCATTAATTCAAACAATTGATATTAAAGTACTTTAAAGGGTTAGTTCTCCCAAAAATTAAAAACCTGTCAGTAATTACTCTCCCTCATGTTGTTCCAACCCCACAAGACTCTCGTTCATCTTCGGAACACAAATTAAGATATTTTTGATGAGATCTGAGAGCTGTCTCGCTCCTCCATAGGCTTCTATTTAATTCTGCCGGCCCAGAAAAGTTAGTAAAAACATCCTTAAAATAGTCTAAGTGTCTACAGTGGCTCAACCTTCAGTTTATCAAGCGACTAGAATACTTTTTGTCCACAAAAAAATAAATAAATAACGACTTTATTCAACTCTTCATGTTCTTCTGTGTGGGCCTGAGTGAGTTCACGAGAGCAACACGACGCATGCGCGAGAACTGAGAAGATGACGCCGACGGGTCTCGATTTTTAAAATGGTTCTAAAGTGTGCATTTCCTGGATGTCCAAATCGTGAGAAACCAACGAGAAAACGTAAAAGTGCCTGACCAATGAATGGCTTACCTTTCACACTTTCCCATCCAATCGTGAGCGTCCTCTCCTCAGTCCTCGCGCATGCGTCTCGTGAACTCACTCAGAGAAACACACGGAGGAACATGAAGAGTTGAATAAAGTCGTTATTTTTGTACACAAAAAGTATTCTCGTCGCTTGATAAACTTAAGGTTGAGCCACTGTAGTCACTTGGACTATTTTAACAATGTCTTTACTAACTTTTCTGGACCGGCAGAATGAAATTACCTAGCAGTCTATGGAGGAGCGAGACAGCTCTCAGATCTCATCAAAAATATCTTATTTGTGTTCCGAAGATGAACGAGAGTCTTGGATTGGAACAACATGAGTGTGAGTAATTACTGATAGAATTTTCATTTTTGGGTGAACTAACCCTTTATATGGAACTATATCGTTCTAATATTGTATATAGTCCTATTGTTTGTCATTTACATCTTTGTTCTTATTTCACTTCATGTCATTATTTTCCTTTATATTATATTTATACCTTTACTATTAAAAATAAGGCTTTGGTCATATCGATCACACCTACTTTGGTCTAAATGATCCGTCACTCATTTTTCTTTTATGCTTTATTCCCTTATAGGGCTCTTTTTTTAAAATAAGGAAATTTATTTGGCTGTACTGCTCAGTAACTAAACTAGTCTTAAAGCCAGATGAACAAAAACCGTGACGCGATTATATGATGTTTTTGTCATATCGCCCACCATCACATCACATCATGTCAGTTCAGCCGAGCTCTGCGATCTCTGAAAAACTCCCGTTCTAATAATAAAATGTGTATACTGCTAAATCAATCAGTCATTTACATTGTGTTTACACTGTTAGTTATGATGAGAGCGTTTGTGAGCGGATTTCTTCTGCGCCATCGTAACCAATCACAGACATTAATGCAGTGGCCAATCACTGTTCACGGTGTAAATATGGTGCAAACCTAGCCTGGCTCCGCCCTCTTATGTACTTCCGCTCAATTTTCATTTTCCTTCAGTACTCCGTCTGGGTTTGCGGTGTATTCGCGGGTTTTCTCCGGCCAATTTCTACCGGTCCAATCAGCGAACAGAGGGAGTGGCTGAGAACGACAACGTTGATGTCGTGTGCTAGTCTGAGTTGTAGGGTTACTACATAACCAAACGTTAGCGATTGGTTTTAAACTTCAACAGAGTTCCCGCCTTCAAGGAAGTTAACGCTTGTCAATGGAGAGTGGCCAGACTCTGTACAAATGAAATGTACGAGAGTCTGGTAGGACCAGGCTAGTGTAAACCCAGATCCATACAGAACCTGTTGTAGGATTGAAAATGAACAAAGACATTTGCTTTCCTGTTTTCCACCCCCTCTTTCTACCACAAGGACCATTTGGAGTTCCCAAAGGCACAAAGGGGCTGATAGTGATCAAAGCCTGTAGGCAGAGATGTGTGTACTTCGGGGGTCTATGAATTGTCACACCTTTAGTACAGTGGGGGAAGTTGAAATTATCTGATTGGTCAGTTTGAGCATCTCACATTTGGGTTTTAGTCACATGGTCAGGGAAAGGATAAAAGAAGATTGTAACTGTGGCTCTGGCTCTTTTATGCTCAAGCTCTCTTCTTATTCTCTGGGTCCCTCTCTCTCTTTACCTCCTCTTTCCTCTTACTCTCTACACACTTCTCTCTCTCTCTCTGGTAACATTTTACATATATGCTGGGTAAGATCAATGGTATGAGTTATCATCATCTCATACATCTATTTTGTAACCATTTTAAGTGTAATCATAACCATATTTTGTCATTAAACCTTTTCAATTACAAATAATGTGCTAACTAGTTTTGATTTGGTATTGACTTTGAAGTGCTACAAATTGCAATACAATATTGTCACTCTCTATAGCAACACTCTCCCACAGATTAAGCTAATGTAACTGCGCTTATTTCCGTCGTTGGTATAAGTAGCAGTGGGTGGTAATAGACAAGAAATGTACAGTTTTTGCTAATAATGTTTCTTTAGTCATTCGGCAGTCTTGCAGACTGAACCCCTGCAGGAAATCCACCCTTACACTGTAATTGTAATTTTTCACGATTAGTTAATTGTGATTCTTTTTTGAACTGACCTGTTTGAGAGGCTTCAGCGACCCGATGGTCTCCCAGCCGCTCAGATCGCCCCACACCGGATATTCTCCAGGCTGCACGAGCATCTGGCGGCCCTTGAAACGAGCGTATTCATACGCGACCCACCTGTGAGATGACAGCGTGTTCGTCACCCTGACTGAGAGCATTATTAACAGGAACAGCGAGTAGTGAAGGAGCTCTTACAGGCCGCTGGTGACTCTCACAGACTGGCTGAAGAAGTGGCTCATGCTCTCCACGTCTGAGAAACACGTTTCTTCAAGGCCCTCGAAACCGCTGAGAGAAAACAGACTCACGGACGGCTCCGTGAAACTCTGAACACAGAAACACATACCAATGTCACAGGAGGCATGTTTATTTCTTGTGTCTACTGTAATATGGTGATGTTTGCTGTCATCGACTCACGTATGGAATGGGCTTTAAAGACTTGATGGCACTCGATAAACAGCCACAGGAAGTGAGGTCAGGGTAAAGCCCCTCCCCCAGGATATACTGGTTCCCAGAATATCCCTCCTCATCGAACAGCAGCCAGTTTCCTCGGATCACCCTGAAGGACGTGAAGCCTGTTACGCCACAGTCACTCTCAAACTCGTGGCTCTCTCCGCTGTACCGCATCTGGCTGTAGGCTCGTAGCTGCACTCAGAGAGAAACACGTTAGCGGCGCTCAGAGAGAAACACGTTAGCTGTGCTCAGAGAGAAACACGTTAGCGACACTCAGAGAGAAACACGTTAGCGGCGCTCGGCGCTCGGAGAGAAACACGTTAGCGGCGCTCAGAGAGAAACACGTTTGCTGCGCTCGGAGAGAAACACGTTAGCGGCGCTCGGAGAGAAACACGTTTGCTGCGCTCGGAGAGAAACACGTTTGCTGCGCTCGGAGAGAAACACGTTAGCTGCGCTCGGAGAGAAACACGTTAGCGGCGCTCAGAGAGAAAGACGTTAGCTGCGCTCAGAAAGAAACACGTTAGCGGCGCTCGGAGAGAAACACGTTAGCTGCGCACGGAGAGAAACACGTTAGCAGCTCTCAGAGAGAAACACGTTAGCTGCGCTCAGAGAGAAACACGTTAGCGGCGCTCAGAGAGAAACACGTTAGCGGCGCTCAGAGAGAAACACGTTAGCGGCGCTCAGAGAGAAAAACGTTAGCGGCGCGGCGCTCAGAGAGAAACACGTTAGCGGCGCGGCGCTCAGAGAGAAACACGTTAGCGGCGCTCAGAAACAAACACGTTAGCGGCGCTCTGAGAGAAACACGTTAGCGGCGCTCAGAGAGAAACACGTTAGCGGCTCTCGGAGAGAAACGCGTTAGCGGCGCTCGGAGAGAAACGCGTTAGCGGCGCTCGGAGAGAAACACGTTAGCTGCGCTCGGAGAGAAACACGTTAGCTGCTCTCGGAGAGAAACGCGTTAGCGGCGCTCGGAGAGAAACACGTTAGCGGCTCTCAGAGAGAAACACATTTGCTGCGCTCGGAGAAACACGTTAGCGGCGCTCCGAGTAAAACACGTTAGCTGCGCTCGGAGAGAAACACGTTTGCTGCGCTCAGAGAGAAACACGTTTGCTGCGCTCAGAGAGAAACACGTTTGCTGCTCTCGGAGAGAAACGCGTTAGCGGCGCTCAGAGAGAAAGACGTTAGCGGCGCTCCGAGTAAAACACGTTAGCTGCGCTCGGAGAGAAACACGTTTGCTGCGCTCAGAGAGAAACACGTTTGCTGCGCTCAGAGAGAAACACGTTTGCTGCTCTCGGAGAGAAACGCGTTAGCGGCGCTCGGAGAAACACATTAGCGGCGCTCGGAGAGAAACACGTTAAAAGGCGCTCCGAGTAAAACACGTTAGCTGCGCTCGGAGAGAAACACGTTAGCGGCGCTCCGAGTAAAACACGTTAGCTGCGCTCGGAGAGAAACACGTTTGCTGCTCTCAGAGAGAAACACGTTTGCTGCTCTCGGAGAGAAACGCGTTAGCGGCGCTCGGAGAAACACGTTAGCGGCGCTCGGAGTGAAACACGTTAGCTGAGCTCAGAGAGAAACACGTTAGCGGCGCTCAGAGAGAAACACGTTAGCGGCGCTCGGAGAGAAACACGTTAGCGGCGCTCGGAGAGAAACACGTCAGGGAGAAACACGTTAACGGCGCTCAGAGAAATACACGTTAGCGGCGCTCAGAGAGAAACACGTTAGCGGCTCTCAGAGAAACACGTTAGCGGCGCTCAGAGAGAAACACGTTTGCTGCTCTCGGAGAGAAACGCGTTAGCGGCGCTCGGAGAAACACGTTAACGGCGTTCAGAGTGAAACACGTTAGCTGCGCTCGGAGAGAAACACGTTAGCTGCTCTCGGAGAGAAACACGTTAGCTGCTCTCGGAGAGAAACACGTTAGCTGCTCTCGGAGAGAAACGCGTTAGCGGCGCTCGGAGAAACACGTTAACGGCGCTCGGAGAGAAACACGTTTGCTGCTCTCGGAGAGAAACGCGTTACCGGCACTCGGAGAAACACGTTAACGGCGCTCAGAGTGAAACGTTAGCTGCTCTCGGAGAGAAACAAGTTTGCTGCGCTCAGAGAGAAACACGTTAGCGGCGCTCAGAGACAAACACGTTAGCGGCTATCAGAGAAAGACGTTAGCGGCG
>NC_139987.1:29326004-29351004 GCF_963993115.1 Abramis brama | reverse complement strand
GGTCTAAAAACTTGGTCCATATATCAAACACGCTTGCATGAATTAATATGAAACTCGGTACACATATAGATCTCATCCGGCCGAACAACTTCCGCAGTTATTAGCTCCGCCCAACAGGAAGTCGGTTATTATGGGTTGTTTGAAAAACGCATGCTGTGGAATTTGATGTACTCATCCTAGAGAATTCATCCAATCGCCTCCAAACTCGGTCAGCATGAAGTCAAGACATTGAGGATGATAAATTCCGGACGGATTTTTGATATCTCGAACGGTTTGGCCGTGGCGAGGAAACAATGGCGAGAAAAGAGAAACACGAAGTAATATAACTTCTGCATACGTTAACTGATCTTGATGAAACTTCAGCAGTGTGTTCGTGGTAAGAGGCCGATCAGATGGATGTAACTATTGTGAGTCAAAGTTATAGCGCCACCAACTGGCATATATATATATATATAAATATAGCTGCGAGCAGCGATGGAGGGCCCAAGCCGGTGACACCGCCACCCCGGTGGCTTTAGTGTAACTAAAGGCACCAGGGTGGCGGTGCCACCGGCTTGGGCCCGCAATCGCTGCTCGCAGCTATATTTTATTCCTGTGATCAAAGCTGAACTTTCAGCATCATTACTCCAGTCTTCAGTGTCACATGAAACATGGCTAAAAAATCCTGAAAAAATCCTCATATTAGAGTGATTTCTGAAGGATCATGTGACACTGAAGACTGGAGTAATGATGCTGAAAGTTCAGCTTTGATCACAGGAATAAATTACACTTTACTAGATATTCACATAGAAAACAGCTGATTTACTCTCTCTCTTTCTTAGCGTTATTCCCGCTCATTTGCAGGGTCTGCTTCACACACACATGACTCGGCACAGGTTTTACGTCGGATACCCTTCCTGTCACAACACAGCACAGAGAGTTCTGGGACAAGAAAACAGCTGTTTTACACTGGAATAATATTTCACTGTTTTTACTGTATTTTTGATCAAATAAATGCAGTCTTGGTGAGAAGAGACTTACCGACCCCAAGCGTTTGAGTGTTAGTGTAGTTCTCATTATAGTTCTAGTTCTCGTGTGAGCAGGCCTTCGCTCTCTGTGGCTCTTATCGCGGTTCTGAAACGCTTCCTCACGCTCCGCTCTTCACACTGATGCTGTCGGACTCCTGCAGATCCGGGACGTCCACACACACCTCGGTTTCCTCATCACAGCTCTTCACACACACCACTGGCTCCAGGAAATCCTGAGGGAACGTGACGGGTCATTAGCAAACACAAGATCCCTGATAAGGTCGCTCACATTGAGGCATTTCAATTATCTTTTCTCATCCACTTTTTCTCATTTTTAACTCCATAATACTTAAACGTGAAACATGATCTTGAGCAACAATACTGAGGTGATGAAATAATGGACCTCTGAAGCATTTACACAAGCAAAGGCCTGATGAAGTTCATGGAAACATCAGGAACACTCACAGTCTGAATGAAGCGCAGTGATTGGATCGTCAGCTCAGCTCCTCCGAACAGTCGTGTACAGTCGCTGTATTCCCCCTCCTCCAGCACACACTGATGACCTCTGAACCCTTCACTGGAGAAGCACACCCATCTAACACACACACACACACACACAGTGTTTTTGACCAGCAGTGTGTTCATGTGACTGATGGAAACATCAACTGCTGTGTAAAGATGGAAACACACACTGGACGAGAAGCAATTACATTCACACTGCCGGCTGTATACAGAGCCTGTTATATTTTTCCATTAAATTAAATTATTAATGTATTATTAATGTATTAATAACTCCACACTAGGCTGAAAGATTGTGCATTTTCAGCAGAACGTTGTGCTGTTTAAATACCATCCGTTTCATGTAATAACACAGACTGGTCTTTCTCTGATTTTTCAGACACAGAACTTCATACTCATCGATGTCACTTTACTCCTGTTTAAAATCAACATTCACTGTTTTAGTGTCTTGAGCTGAACGCCATGTGACCAGTGTGTGACGAGAGCAAACATGAACAAACATGAACATGTCTGAACATGTCAAGTCAAGTCAAGTGACTTGACTTGATATACGATATACTCACGCTCATATACTCACACACACATATACGATATACTCACACGCTCATATACTCACACACTCATATACTCACACACTCATATACTCACACACTCATATACTCACACGCACATATACTCACACGCACATATACTCACACGCACATATACTCACACGCACATATATTCACACACTCATATACTCACACGCACATATATTCACACACTCATATACTCACACGCACATATACTCACACACTCATATACTCACACGCTCATATACTCACACGCTCATATACTCACACACACAAATACTAACACACATATACTCACACACACTTACTCATACTCACACTCATATACTCACGCACATATACTCACACACTCATATACTCACACACTCACACACTCATATACTCACACGCACATATACTCACACGCACATATACTCACACGCACATATACTCACACGCACATATACTCACACGCACATATACTCACACTCATATACTCACACGCTCATATACTCACACACACAAATACTAACACACATATACTCACACACACTTACTCATACTCACACTCATATACTCACGCACATATACTCACACTCATATACTCACACACACATATACTCACACACTTATATACTCACACACACACTCACTTATATACTCACACACTCGTACTCACTCACACACTCATATACTCACACACACTCATACTCACACACATATACTCACACACTCACACACACACAATAAACAACATGTTTATTAGATCCTATACCCACTAAACTACTGAAAGAAGTGTTACCTGTAGTGGAAAAGCCTCTCCTCAATATTATTAACTCATCTTTATCTTTAGGTCATGTTCCAAGAACATTTAAACTGGCAGTTATAAAACCTCTCATTAAGAAACCACAATTAGACCCATATAATCTAGCAAATTATAGACCCATTTCAAATCTTCCTTTTTTGTCTAAAATACTAGAAAAAGTGGTGTCCGCTCAACTGGGCTCTTTCTTGCAAGAAAATGACATCTATGAAAAGTTTCAGTCTGGATTCAGACCGCACCATAGCACTGAAACTGCGCTCGTTAAAATCACAAATGATTTACTCTTAGCTTCTGACCAAGGCTGTATCTCAATACTAGTTTTACTTGATCTTAGTGCTGCGTTCGATACTATTCAAAAAACTGCCCACAAAACCTCTCACACTACAACTTTAACATGGTAGGATGTCCTGTTACTTTATCCTCTACAGTAAAAGACCTGGGTGTGACTGCAACCTGTCTTTTGAAAATCATATTTCATATGTTACAAGAACAGCCTTTTTCCACCTTAGAAACATTGCTAAGCTACGTAATATGCTATCAGTTTCTGATGCAGAAAAGTTAGTTCATGCATTCATGACCTCGAGACTAGATTACTGTAATGCTTTATTAAGCCGGTTGTCCTGCATCCTCAATAAACAAGCTACAGTTAGTCCAAAATGCAGCCGCTAGAGTTCTTACTAGATCAAGAAAATATGATCATATAACACCGATTTTATCATCACTACATTGGCTACCTATAAAGTTCCGTATTAATTATAAGTTATTGCTACTGACTTATAAAGCCCTAAACGGCCTAGCTCCAGTCTATTTAACGGATCTTCTATCGCCCTATAATCCATCACGCTCTTTAAGATCACTAAATTCGAGGCTTTTGGTCATACCTAGGATATCCAGATCCACCAAAGGAGGGAGAGCATTTTCACATTTAGCTCCAAAACTCTGGAATAGTCTTCCTGATACTGTTCGTTGCTCAGACTCGCTCTCCCAGTTTAAAACTAGATTAAAGACGCATCTCTTCAGCCAGGCATTCATATAATACTTTTAATCTTACAGTTAAATCCGAACTCTAGTTCATAAACGCCAGAGGAGAACTGGCCCCCGACTGAGCCTGGGTTCTCCCAAGGTTTTTTTTTCTCCATTAGGTCACCTGATGGAGTTTTTCGGTTCCTTGCCACTGTTGCCTTTGGCTTGCTCAGTTGGGGATATTTGGGGATATTTAATTTAATTAATCAATCAACAATACTATTGATCAGCATTACCAAACGTGGACGTTTTCCACTAGAAACAAACATTGATGTATAATTTTAATTTAATACTGTGAAGCTGCTTTGATACAATCTGTATTGTGAAAAGCGCTATATAAATAAACTTGACTTGACACTCACACACACATATACTCACACACACACAAATACTAACAAACATATACTCACACACGCACATATACTCACACGCTCATATACTCACACACACATACTCACACACTCACTCATATACTCACACACTCATATACTCACACTCACATACTCACACTCATATAATCACACGCACATACTCACACGCTCATATACTCACACACACATACTCACACGCTCATATACTCACACGCACATATACTCACACGCACATATACTCACACGCACATATACTCACACGCACATATACTCATATACTCACACACTCATATATTCACACACTCATATACTCACACGCACATATACTCACACGCTCATATACTCACACACATACTCACATGCACATAATCACACGCACATATACTCACACGCTCATACTCACGCTCATATACTCACACGCACATATACTCACACACACTCATTCATATACTCACACGCTCATATACTCACACACACATACTCACATGCACATAATCACACGCACATATACTCACACGCTCATACTCACGCTCATATACTCACACGCTCATATACTCACACGCACATATACTCACACGCACACTCACACGCTCATATACTCACACGCTCATATACTCACACACACACTCACACGCTCATATACTCACACGCACATATACTCACACGCACATATACTCACACGCACATATATACACACTTATATACTCACACACACTCACTCATATACTTACACACATTCATACTCACACACACGTATACTCACACGCACATATACTCACACGCTCATATACTCACACGCTCATATACTCACACGCTCATATACTCACACACACACTCACACGCTCATATACTCACACGCTCATATACTCACACGCTCATATACTCACACACACACTCACACGCTCATATACTCACACGCTCATATACTCACACGCTCATATACTCACACACACACTCACACGCTCATATACTCACACGCACATATACTCACACGCACATATACTCACACGCACATATATACACACTTATATACTCACACACACACTCACTCATATACTTACACACATTCATACTCACACACACGTATACTCACGCACATATACTCACACGCTCATATACTCACACGCTCATATACTCACACGCTCATATACTCACACACTTACTCACTCACACATACTCATAGACACTCACACTTACACACAAACACTTCCAGCCAGTCGTCACTACAGAAGTTCATCAATTTGCAGATGTTTCCATCTGAAACATTAACAGCATCACTTGTTTCATGAGAATCAGAGACACACACACTCCCCCGGTGACCCGTAGAGAGGAGATGGCGGCGGGTCCCTCTATGTCCCTCAGACGGGGTGTGTGATCCAGCAGCTCCCAGCACTGACCCTGGAACTGCGGCTTCTCAAACAACATCACCTACACAGGAGACAGAAATCTAATCCACTGATCTGAGAACAGCTCTGAACATCAGCATCTGTTTTGTCTGTCTGTCTTACCTTCGGGTCCAGAGGTCTCGTCACCCGCAGTCCAGCCTGAAACACAGGAGAAACAGTAGACGTTAGCTTGCACTCGCTGCTGTCTTCACATCTGAGGCTCTCGCATCGGTTCAGACGACCTCTTTCTGTGTTACTAATGTGATGTTTACGGAGCACATTGTGAAGAGCGTGTCTGTGGTCGGGAAGGGGTGAATATGTACCAGTTTCACTGGCCGAAGACTCTTCACACGGGACAGCAGGGAATCCTGGAGAACCGGCGTGATTCTCCCATCAGCTTCCAGAACGGCAGACGAGCCGCTGAATCCAGGCTGATCAAACACCAACCAGCTGCACATCGAGGACACAACACACATTAACCACTGCCAGCACAACATCCGGCTGGGTTTAACGGCTTGCGGAAAATAAATAAATGTCAAAAGCATGTCCTTCGGTAGTAAGAGAAAGCAGCAAATTCCACTTTTTTAATCACTTTGCTTATCAAAAATTTTCAAAACTTGCACCTTGGAACCTGTTTCAAAGTTTGTGTTCTTGAGCTCCAAACACTCTTGTGTGTGAATGAACGGCCAGAACACATTAAAAGTTTCTGTCTTCAGTTAAAATGGTGTCGTGTTAGCGGCCGCTAAGTTAATAACTAATGATCTTTACAACGGAAGTGAATCAATCAAAACTAACTTTGGCTGGACAATAACTTTATACTAGAGCTGCTGTAAAGCCTAAACAATCTCTGTTACTGTAATCTCCTATTATCACTGTAAAGCTGCTGTGAAACATCTATATTGTTAAAAGCGCTTTATAAATGAAAGTAACTTGACTTGACTTTTTTGGCTAATTATTAATCCATAATAATTGTGTCTTTGGACATGGTGGACTGGTGAAACGCTCCTGGTCTCTAACCTCGTGGCAATGCTAGAAACATTTCAAACGTCCAGTTTGTGATCAAGAAAATTACATTAAAAAAGGATGGTTTAATGGTTTCTGCCCAGATCAACTAAGATCAAACTTCCTGATTTCTTTAAAGGATCATGAAAAACCAAAACACATTTTTTGAGACAGATATGCACATCATCACTGAAAACACTAAAAGCACTCATGTGTCTGTATAATGAGTGTGTAGCAGGGCTGTGTTCGACTGGTTGTTGTCTTCGCTCTTCCACCCTCTACACTCCCACTTTCCCACAGTTTACACGCACACTCCTACCATCCGGTCCTGACACAGAGGTCCGAGAGCAACACGGGCCCGTCCCGCTCCGTCAGGTCCGTCGCAGAATAAACACGGATCGTCTGAGACGTGCTGGGAAACAGATGGATCTCTGGAACACTGTCATCCTGAACAAAACACACGCTTTAACTCCAGCAGAGCTCATGAACACACAATACACACACAGTTCCAGATTCAAGTCTGTTAGTTCACCTGACTGCTTGTTTATGTTTATTTTATTATTATAAAAGTTACATTGAACGTTTGTTGGTTCCCTGAACCTTTAAGCTTGTTACAGTATGATTTATATTTCTGCCTCCCACAGTTTGTGTATACAGTGCAGTCTGTGCGGAACAGTGTTAGAATATAAAGGGCTTAAAAAAAACACACACTACCAATAATAAACTCTCTTCATTAAATATATTAACATGTACAGTCACAAAAAATGTATGCGCTGTATGTCTTCAGTTTGGGGTAAAAATCAATGTCAAACACTGGTGTAAAACATGATAATTGGAGTGAAGACTGTATTGTCTTTAACCCTTTAATACCCAGTGTCATGGTTTCCCAGCCCAAATGTCCAGTTATGGCCATGGATATAAGCCACAGAAATCTGATATGGCCAGGACTGGTTAACTCACCTACACTACACACATCTTGTGAACACAAAGTCCAAACTTAAAACTGGACATTTTCAGGATGTATGACAAATTAGGCAATAGGCAGCAAACAATTTAATAGAGACAGTTGAAATTCAGCATGCATGCCTATTTTTGTGTCACCGCTATGGCTGTTCATAATGAAATGTAATACACACATACAGGGTGACTAGATCTGCAGAATCTGCCACAAGATGGTGCTATAAGCAATGCATTTATATTCAAGTCTGTTGGAGGGCATAACTTGTATCGACACCAGAAGAGAGTTGCAGATTACAGCAGTGTTTCAGATATACACCATTCAAATATACAGCGCAACATGATCAAAATCATATGTACCATTTGTGTATAAAAACATTTCTAGAAATGTTTATTTTCTGCATTTATACCCTATTAATTATATACTGCTATAACCTATAGTAATGGAAAGGCCTGAGAAAGCGGCAGCTCCTGATACCTTCAGTGTCCTGACGGATCCCACAGACAGTACAGCACTGGGATCGGGATCGGGATCAGTTCTGCTGGTCTTCACAGTCTGACCCTCCTCCAGAACAACACATGAGCCACGGTACCACGAATCCACATACAGCAGCCAGCTAAACACACACACACACACACAATGAGAACATACATCATCATCTTAACAAGCAATACACAACAGCAGTAACACACTCACACACAGAATTTCAAGGATGTTGCTGTGGAGACCAATAGAGAGTCTCACACTCTTTGTCTGAAGTGACTGAACAGAAAGGGTTAAGAAACAAGCAGAAGAAACTGGATGCAGTATTCTGAATGATATCAATCCACAGTCTGAATCATAATCACACACTGTTGGCTCGTTGTCCAGAGCAGAACTGATTGACTGACCCTGGTTTTCCTCTACTCGGTCACTGATGGGAGTTTATGTTCCTGTCATTGGAACACTTAATATTCAACATTATTATTAATATTCAACATTATTATTGATCTGACTGAACCAAGCTGATGATGACATCACTGTTTTCTGCAGAGCGGCTTTACAATGAACTAATTCAATAATTGATTAACTTTACAGAGTTATTGAACTGAACCAACACTGAATTGACTTCAGCTGAATCATTTATTTATTTATTGTATTTACCTTTATTTTACTAGGAAGTCTCTTTTACAAGAGAGACCAGGCCAAGGTAGTAGTACAGTAAGACAACATTTTAAAATACAACAAATTCACACAAAAAAATCACTGTTTATTATTGACTTTTTAAAGCTGCTTTACAGCAGAACTCTGTTTGCATCACTGAATTTACAAGTTATTTCCCAATGAAGCTGCTTTAAAACAATCTGTGTTGTATAAAGTGCAAACTCACTTTAAATAAAGGTTAAACACACACACACACACAGGACAGGAACACATACACTTAAGAAATATTTAACTCCATAAACCTTAAAGAACATCTCAACATCTGTGCGTGACGCCACTGTTTTATTCATAAACTCTCTGGATCAAATCAGCCTTCTGTCCACTGCACCAGAACATTTTCACTGGAAAAGTTTACGAAAAACAAAGTTAAAAACACCCCCGTGTGATTTCCCACGCGCTCGAGCGCTGCTGAATAATGCAGACGCGTCTGTGGAAGTGCATTAGCGAGACGACATTGCAGAAGCTCTCAGAGCTCTTTTAAAACAAGCCAGAAAAATGGAGACAAAATCACTTCATCTATTAGACATGAGCTGCAGCGCACTTATACACACACACACACACTCAGTCTCTGTCTCTGTCTGAGAGCCAATGGGAGTCCACTTAGATTCAAAATTATGATATGAGCTCATTTCATGGACAGCAGCAAAACTGGACTGTTACAGCTCATCCATAAACACAGATCACTGTCAACTCAGACTCAGCCAGGAAGGATACTGTGTGTGTGTGTGTGTGTGTGTGTGTGTGTGTGTGTGTGTGTGTGTGTGTTTGAGTCAGTGAGTGAGTGTGTGTGTGTGCGTGTGAGTGTGTGTGTGTGTGTGTCTGTGTGTGTGTGTGTGTGTGTGTGTGTGAGAGTGAGTGAGTGTGTGTGTCAGTGAGTGAGTGAGCGAGTGTGTGTGTGTGTGTGTGTGTGTGTGCGTGTGTGAGAGTCAGTGAGTGAGTGAGTGAGTGAGTGAGTGAGTGAGTGAGTGAGTGTGCGTGTGTGTGTGAGTGTGTGTGAGTGTGCGTGTGTGAATGTGTGTGTGTGTGTGTGTGTGTGTGTGTGTTGTTTAAGCATTACAGTGAGATGTATTTTCTGATGGAAGTAAATATGATCACCATCCTCTCAGCGCGTGAAGCGTAGCTCCGTGAGCAAACAGATCCTTCCCAGTGTCCTCCACATCGTTGCAGATTTCTCTTCTCTCAGCGCTGAGGGACTGACCCTCGTAGATGAGCATCTGTGTTTGCAGAAAAACATCAGCAATGGGGACCAAAAGACCACTGAGCACACACAAGTTACAGACGACCTGAACAACAGCAGAAATACATCCTTTTTCTGTTATCACTGTAAAGCTGCTTTCAAACAATCTGTATTGTATAAAGTAAAAAAAATCGTTACCATTATAATCCTGACAATGCTATACTGGCACAATCTAAACAAGTGAGGGACATTTACATTTTAGAGTGTGTGCCCTACTTTTACTTGCCTAAAGCCCTATTGGGGGATGCAAAGGAAATGCAGAAATCAGTTCAAAGTCTCAGGAGCTCAGACTGAACACAAACAACCATAAGCATAAGATGCCTAATGAAGGACAGTCATAGAGAAGAACTTACTGGTGTCGGTCTAGGGTTGACCTTTCCAAACCCTCTGTTCTCTTCCTGTGAGGACACAAAGAAAAAAAAGCAGTTTTTTTACACACATATATATATAGACATATCTCATGTTAGACTAAAATCTTACTCTGCTTACCCTAACCATTGCGTTGCATCCACTACGACACACAATGCGTTTAATGTCTTGAGGTTCTTCATCACCTGATGGCATTAGTCTGGATTTCAAGTACTGATAGAAAGGAGTATTGGCATTCTTTCCAATATTACCCAGTGTGCCATCCCAGTCCTGCTGCTCCTGTATTCTCTCCGGAGCGTCATTAGCAGTGCAATCAGTATCTGAGCTGTGCTCATGCTCAGCGTTCGGCTCCGGTTCGGCCCCGGTGAGCTGGCGGCTCAGGAGATTGCTGGAGTCCTCGTCATCTTCCTCACTGTCGTCTCCGCGGGAGTAGCGGTAGCTTGTCGGAGAGGCGCTGGAGGAGTTCTCGGCTGAACTGTAGATCACACTGGACTGCAGCTTCTCGCTGACGGACTGCAGGAGTGAGAGTATGGAGGAGGCCGGCTGCTCAACGCTCCTCTGCTCCTCCTCGGCCACTGGGGGGAAGGGCAGCGTCTCCCGGCCTACGGCCTCCTCACGCACACACTCCTCCTCGTAGATGGGGGACAGGGAGAAGGGATATGCTTTGGCTCGACGCGTGCTGGGACTGTGCATGGGCCCGGTGTCGTTCACAAACACCATGTCACTCTCTTCCTCCTCGCTGATGATGGCGAAGCCTCCGTCTACCTGGTGGAGGTCGAGATCGTGAAATCGTGAATGATGGGGAGCGAAAGCCGCAGTTCTGCTGGAACTGTCCATGGGGTCAAGGTGAATTCTCTGGCCTGAAACAGACACGGCTGATATACCTGGGTTCACACTGAGCTCTGGCTTCAGATGCTCCTCGAGTGTGGCGGGACTCAGGCTTTGGTCATCGGTGACGTCACAGCGAACCGCTCGGACTGAGACCCAATGTGAAGGATGGTGCTGCCCTCCAGAGCGCTGGACTTCAGTCACGCACGGCTGGACACTGCAATCTGTTCCAGCGCTAGAGTCACAAGAGATCGGTTCCTGTTGACTGCTCCCTGAATAAGGTGCTTCGGTCTCCTCAGATTCATGGCTTCGTATAGCTGGTGGCTGTTCTTTGATTTCTGACATCATATCGAAATCAGCTGTGTCCGATGCAAGACTGTGGCTAAAGTGGTCACTGAGAGTTACACTGAGAGTTTGGCTTTGTTGAAGACTATCCTGATGTTCTGCTGAAGCAGGAGTGATGATGGAGGTGTCACAGGAACCATTCAGGTTGTTATTGCTCATTGCATTGTCTTTGGCTGTATCCTGAGGTCTCTTTCCCCCTTTATCTTTACATGCCGAGATGTCACCAGTGTGTTGCTCTCGTGAGAGAGACTCCTCTGTCAAAGCAGGTAGGAAGAGCTTGAAGTCTGTTTTATGAACAACATCCCTATGGCTTTGGAGATTTTGGGATAATGGCTCGTCATCAGCAGCACTGCTCTTACGGGAACCAGTTACATCCACATTTTTTTCCTTAACTAAATATTCAAGAACGGTCTGATTTTCATTTTGAGAGCCGACTGGAGCACAGGTAGTGGTGAGCTCGGAGTTCAGTCCCACAATGCCCCTGATGTCAGTGTCGGAGCCAGCGATGGACTCGTACCCTGAGGAGGGTGGAGACCTACAGGTTCCTGCTAGCTCTTCTTCCAGAACAACGGACAGCGTCTGGTCCGACAGCATCATACGAAACTGATGCTCTGCTTCAGTGCCTCCATCTCTACGACCATCTAACCCTTCAAACAGCACTGCCTCTGAGCCTTCATGAAGTTCACAGGTTAACAGTACGCCATGCTCCGTCTCAGATACTTCCATCTTCTGCAGGGCAGCAAGAGCATTTGTCAGGATGCTGTCCACCATCTTTTTAGACTCCAAACGTAGGACCTCTTCATCTACTCCAGAATCCACCACAGCCCGTTTCAGCTTGGACTCCCCCGGACGCTGGTGTGCCTGAGAATCCGGGGCTAGATCATCTGTTCTGTTTACGATTACTGATGGCTTTGGTTGCTCTGAGCTCTGTTCTGGAATGGGGAGTGTGTTGTGATGGACTGTGTAAGAGTTTGATTGTGCGTTTGATAGTGTCAGATCATTGGTGTCCGCCTCTAACGTAACACCCTGGGCAAGATGCTCCTGTCTGCGGTTAACCGGGTCATTCAACGGGCTTGGTTCTGCTGCTTGAGGAATTCTGTAGACATCTATGCAGGTAAGCAACCGGTCAGAGTCTGTAACATGAGGGAGTTGGAGGGCTGGAGTTAGTCCAGATTCAACAGTAGGAACGTCATCTAATAAGTCACTCTGGGTCAATCCGTCCTCTATCTGTTGTGTCTGTGAAGGAGATGCTTGATTTACTGCAGTGGGATATTCCTGACTATCAGAGTTCATTGTGTTAGCAGAGGAAGAGGAGATCTCGTTGTCCTCATGGCTGTCGGGTTGAGTCGCCTCTTCTCCCTCAGAGATGGGCGAGTGAAGCTCGACTCGATGCTTCTTCTTTGGTTTCCTGACTTCCCTCAATCCACGGTACGTGCCATAAGTCACCACAGGAGGACAGGCTAGGTCATGACGTCTCTTCTCCTCCGAGCGCTCTTTGGCGTTGATGTTTACGGCATCACTTCTATCTTCCTCGGTCTGTTCCTGAGGTCTGAACAGAAGAAAGACAAAGAGACACTAGTAAAGCTATCCCAGCACAATTCCACACACAACGAATGGATACATAAACAGGACAGACAACCAAACATTTGAGATATATTAAAGCACACACTCATGACATTTGTATTGCTCTCTGTGAGTAATATTGCTGTTATGTAAAAGCAGAAAGTAAAACATTATACTTATTCAATATTCATAAGCAGCAATCTACACAAAAGACACAAAAGCACCTACAGAAACATCACACAATGGTACTGTACAATGCAAATAAGTACAAAAAAACAAAGTAAAAAAAGTAAAGAAAAGATTTAACCATAACCCATTACAAAACAATTAAACATTATTAAAGATTAGGGCTGGGGGAATTAACGCGTTAATCTTTGCGATTAATTTGAAATGTTTAACGCGTAAAAAAAAAATAACGCAATTAACGCAGCACTTTTTTTTTGCCTCGTTTTAATGACTTCCTGTTGCGGCTGCTATTGAGAAGGCCGAAAATATGCCGTCCCGCCTCTCCATGTTCGGCGATCAGGTTTCATTCTCGCACAGCTATCATGAGCGGGTCTTTTCCGCTCCGTGTGTACATCGCGCTCTCCGTTCCGTGTGTGTGTGTGTGTGTGTATGTGTGTGTGTGTGTGTGTGTGTGTGTGTGTTGATGGCTCTGTCGTTAACGGCCCAAACGCTCCAATCATGTACCGATCACGCACTGGAAAAGTAAAGTCTACTCAAATAACGTGAAATTTCTCTGTAGGCTTCTGCTGGTATAGTCATGCTGGGCAACAATGGTAAAATGACTTGCTCTGATCACATGCTCTGGTAATAATAGCTTTGTAGGACTATATTTTATTTTGATAATTAGTAAAAAATAATAATAATAATAATAATCTGTTAAATTGATTATGTTGATTGATTATTGAAAAAGAATAATATATTGATATATTGATGTTTAATATTATTTTAATATATATAGGGCTATTTTCTGTTCCTTTTTTTCCTGTGTTGTTTAATTTAATTAGGTGATTCTAAATATTGATGATTACAAGCTTGGGGGAAATGCAATTAATTGCAATTAATTACAGCAAATTGTGCAATTAATTAGTTAATTTTTTTTAATCGATTCCCAGCCCTATTAAATATTAAAGATGCGGTGATCCGATACCCAGTATCAGTCCGATACAGACTGTCAGATCAGGTATCGATCAGTATGGGACCGATCCAAATTCGATTCTGTGCGTTACCCATTGTTGTAACTAACAAGCTCAAAAAAAAATCGACCACAAAAGTTTTAGTGCATTATATTCCAAGTCTTCTAAAGCCATTAAATTGCTTTATTTGATGAACAGACAGTACTGGTTATTCTGAATGGTGTGGTACTCGCTATCGAATGAGAGGACTGGAGTAGAGGACTAAATAAAACTCATTATTCACACAGCAACTGGAATTTTAAACTGATGATAAAGGCTCAGTAAACACTTAGATAAAATACTCTCAGTGTTGTGCACACACAACATATCTTCTCTTTGTTCTCTGCGATGGAACGAAGGAAGCAGTTGATCAGATAAACGTTTATTAGACGGACACATTAGAGTCTGCCCTCGAAACATTCTCGTGACAGGACAGAAACATATAGGAATGTAACATAACTGAATGAATGAAAAAGTAAAGTGGAAAATACTGAACATTTCATCAGGCATCTCCAGCTCATTCTACACTACAGTTATGTGAATCATGTGAAAGAGAGTCACAATATTAATATTTCCCAGGAGGCTCTAACTAGACACATGGATATCAAGCAAACTGTGATATAAATAGAATTTAAAATAAGAAGTTTCACCTTAAGTAAGACAATAAAAGAACTGAGGTGTTTCTATTCTTGGACTCAAAAAACATGGACCGAGAGTGAATAAATCTGTTTTATCAGCTCGGCTTCCTGTCAAACATGGATTCCCAGTGGACGAGCTTACAGCTTCTGTTCTGTGCAACATGGAATAACCATTACAACACGCTTCAGCACACCGTCAGCAAACGCAAGAGAGATGAGAGGCTCCTCAGAGGTCTTTCCCTTTTGTTACTCCAACCTTCATGAGCCAACAACAGTGACACACTGCTTACTCACTCACACACACACACTCACACAGAAACTCACTAATACTCACTCACACACACACTCACTCACTCACACACTCACACACTCACTCACTCACTCACTCACTCACTCACTCACTAATAATCACTCACACAGAAACTTGAAACATGAAACTGACACACCACTATCTGCACCTTAAATAGTTTTGCAGAGAGGAACACATTAGTGTAATGAGGAAATGGAAATGCAGAAGCTGTTGAAGCGTTCATAGAGAGGCGTCTGACTGCATGAGTTCTGCTGGGTTGGTGTTGTTCTGGTCTCTGTGGATCTCAGCGCTGTCTTTCTGCTGATTAACTGTCTGTCAGGCTTGTCTGAACGAGCCTCCACAGATCCGTCTGCCCGTAGGACTCTAAAGCTTCAGAGTAAATAAAGCCATTTCATGATAGAAATCCTCTGAACACTTTCCTAATACTCCAACTCTTAAATAAATTGCAAATACAATACATTTTCCTCTTATTTTTCCGCCGCTGTTCTCTCACATCAACATGACGCTTTACCCCCAAATGTCAGTTTCTGTTCACTTAAATTCAATGAACTTCAAGACGACGATTACTCACACAAAACACCACAGATTCATCCAGTCATTCAAGTCAAGATATATTGGTAACATTTTACAATAAGGTTCATTAGCTAACATTAGTTAATGTACTAACTAACATGAACTAACCATGAGCAATCCATTTGTTACAGTATTTATCAATCTTTGTTAACATTAGTTAATAAAAATACAGCTGTTCATTGTTAGTATACATGTTAGTTCACAGTGCATTAACTAATGTTGACAAGATTTTAATAAAGTATTAGTAAATGTTGAAACTAACATGAACAAATATTAATAAATGCTATATACGTGCAGTTCATTATTAGTTCATATTAACTAATATAGTTAACTAATGTTAACCAACGAACCTTATTGTAAAGTGTTACCGTTATATTTATTGGTATAGCACTTTTTACAATACACACTTCCAAAGAATCTTTCCAGAAAGTCCTACTCTCGATATGAGTGAGTGAGATATGCTTTAGTGCTGGGCATATGACGATATATAATGATGATGATGCGAGTGATCCTCTGGATTTACATCTAGCACTGATGTATGCACTAGACAACACTATAAATACAGTATATGTATTTATAGTGTTGTCTAGTGCATACATCAGTGCTGCAGTAACTCAAACACGAGTGATCAAGACAATTAAGAGATTTAAATGTGGGTCAGTTTTGTTCTATTGATATATTTAAATATTTGTTGATTTTGTGTAAGGGAGAGAGTTCAAAAGTTCATAATACATTAACAGTGAAGATACATTGAAGATATGATACGGTATACACACAAATAACTCATTATTGATTGTATTTCCAATTGAAAATGTCCCCAAAGTACAACCAAATCAACACACACTCCCTCAAACCTGTGTGTGAAATCAGTCAGAGAGAGACAGGAACGCATCTCTCACACTAATGAGAAACAGCGCAGACGATTACGGCTCAATAAAGTGCAGATATGATCCACAATCATCAGAGTTCAGATGGTTTATCTGGTAATACGTCATATCGACAGCTTCTGTGTGTGACACCACGTCTGATAACAGATAACACACACCGGAGCTGCAGATACACCAGTTACTCTGATGAACATCCTTCAGCAAGACGTTCTGAATGAAAAAGCACTGTGGATGTTCAGGGCCGGTTTGATGACATCATCAGCAGGCGCCAGGCCTCAGGGGGTCGCAGTCACATGGACTGAAGAATGAGAGAAACCAGTGTCCTCGACACACACACACACACATTCTCTTTAGCCATGTAAATCATAGACTTCTATCGCTTTTATATTCACACAAAAGGCTAACCCAAACCTTTGAACAAAACGTTGAAAACACACACACACACACACACACACGCGCGCGCGCGCGGACATGCACATGCACAAACACACACACTCACACCAATACACACGCACACATATACAAACTAGAGCCCGACCAATTTATCGGCCTGCGATTTTATCGGCCGATATGAGCCTGTGGCAGATATATCGGTATCGGCGTGTATGATGCAAATATGCCAATGATATGACATTTTTTTTAGAACGTATAATGCAGATAAAATGCTTGTAAATTGTGTAATTACATAGTCTGTCCAGCAGAGCGCACTCTATTGTTTGCTACTGGTGACCCAGGTCACTGTAGTGACACCAGCCGACCCTCTTCAGTAATGAGGTCTCTTCAGACACGGTGTGAGATACGCACACATTCGCTTCCACTCCACTGACAAGCTTTGAAACATGGTTAGCTAGCTAATGTAGCAAACGAGTATGATAAGCTCGTTGTGAGAGTAAAAGACGGGGACATTGTTTATTTACTTTGTAGCATTGCGTCTCACCAGATGACAACGTAGCGCTGAATCACCTTTCGACAGACTCAAGCCTGGTAACTAGTTAGCAACTTACCGTTAAGACACCACTTGACTGATGTCGGTACAACATCAAGCAATATTCCAATCATTTATATAATTATAACACTTCATATAGAGCCATTCTGCATGAGTACTTTCACGTTTAGCAAATTTTGCTGACTATGTATGTACTTTTAATTAAATTTTAAATATGTAATTGAACATTTTCATTACGGTATTATTACTTTTACTTTAAAGATCTGAGTACTTCTTCCACCGGTAGAGACTAGAGGAAATACGACTAATAATAGAAGATGATAAGGTTTTGCCAGTGACACTCATTTTATTGTTATTTTTGATACAACATTTCTAAATAAAAAGATGAAGTCATTAGTGAAGATTAAGCTACAGTATTAGAAGATAATATAGAATAGAACATGCAATGCAAACTAGTTTGGTTCCAGCTCAAATATATCTCATTCTGTCATTCACTCTGACTCCATTACATACAGTATCTTTGTCACATCATTATAAGTGTTTGATCACCACATTTGAGTGATCAT
Organism: Abramis brama; assembly: GCF_963993115.1. NCBI lineage: Eukaryota > Metazoa > Chordata > Actinopteri > Cypriniformes > Leuciscidae > Abramis > Abramis brama. The sequence continues at coordinate 29,332,722 of NC_139987.1, read as the reverse complement.
TGCAAAAGATGTGTTTATGTATATGCACTATATTGGCAAAAGTTTTGGGACGTCGGCCTTTACATGCACATGAACTTTAATGACATCCCATTCCTGATCCGTAGGGTTTAATATGGAGTTGGTCCACCCTTTGCATCCATAACAGCTTCAACTCTTCTGGGAAGGCTTTCCACAAGGTTTAGGAGTGTGTTTATGGGAATTATTCTTCTAGAAGCGCATTAGTGAGGTCAGACACTGATGTTGGACGAGAAGCTCTCAGTCTCGCTCTAACCCATCCCAAAGCTGTTCTCTCGGGCTGAGCTCAGGACTCTGTGCAGGAGTCCAGTTCCTCCACACCAAACTCCTCATCCATGTGTTTATGGTCCTGCTCTGTGCACTGGAGCGCAGTCATGCTGGAACAGGAGCATCCCCAAACTCTTCCCACAAAGTTGGAGCATGAAACTGTCCGAAATATCTTGGTCTGCTGAAGCATTAAGAGTTCCTTTCCCTGGAACTAAGAGGCCGAGCCCTGAAGAACAACCCCACACCATCACCCCCCTCCCCAAAACAACACCACACCAACACCCCCCCTCCACCAAACAACCCCACCCCATAACCCCCCCTCCACCAAACAACCCCGCACCATAACCCCCCCTCCACCAAACAACCCCGCCCCATAACCCCCCCTCCACCAAACCTTACACTCGGCACAGTGCAGTCAGGCAGGTACCGTTCTGCGTACTGTGCGCCTCAGCATGCACTGACCCGTTCTGTGATTTTACAAGGCTTAACAATTCGTGGCTGAGTTGCTGTTCTTCCTAATTGCTTCCACTTTGTTATAATACCACTAATAGTTGACCATGGAATATTTCGTAGTGAGGAAATTTCAGGAATGGACTTATTGCACAGGTGGCAACCGATCACGGTCAAACGCTTGAATTCACTGAGCTCCTGAGAGCGACACAGTCTTTCACAGATGTGTGTAGAAGCGTCTGCATGCCTAGAGCTTGATTTGTACAACTGTGGCCATGGAAGTGATTGGAACACCTGAACTCAATGATTTGGAGGAGTTTCCCAATTCTTTTGGCAATATAGTATATATTCTGTTTATGTATATACTGTATTCTATATGCAGTACCAGTCAAAAGTTTGGACACACGAAGTACTGTACTATAATAATATACACAAAGAATATCGGCCGATATATCGATATCTGTCTTTTTTACTCATTAATATCGGTATCGGCATCGGCCCCCAAAAATCCATTTCGGTCAGGCTCTAATACAAAAACACACACATACACATACAAACACACACATACAAACAAACACACACACACACACACACACACACACACACACACACACACACACAGGGTCGGGCGTTGATATGACTTACTGTGTGTGTGAGAGCTCTGAATGACACACAGACGGCTCCACCGGTTCCTCCCTTCCTCCGCTCTTGTGTGTGTTTGCGCTTGTTTGCGTCTCTCTCTCTGCTGTAATCAGGCTGTCCGTGTCGATCTGTCTCTCTCTCTGTCCTCGGGCCGGTTCTGCCCGGCTGAATTGGAACAGGCTTCCCAGGCGTCTGAGGAATCCGTCTGCAGGAGGTGCTGTGGAGGCGGATTGAGGAGTCGAGCTCTCGTCTTCCGAGTGTGACGCGCTGCTTCCGTCAGATGGCAGCGACTCCTGAGAGAGAACAGAGAGAGGGAGGCGCCTTCAGTAGCAGCAGTGACCATCTGTGTGTCTCTCTCTCTCCCCCTCCCTCTCTATGTCTCCCTCCCTCCCCCTCTTCCTCCCCCTCTTCCTCCCCCTCTCTCCCTCCCCCTCTCTCCCTCTCTCCCTCTCTCCCTCCCCCTCTCTCCCTCCCTCTCTCTCCCGTTCCTCCCCAGTACATCCCACCCTAACCCTTAACCCCTTCAGTGCTAAAGAAAGAAAGAAAGAAAGAAAGACATTTCATAGTTGTTATTCTGTCGTTTCTCTGAAAACAGTTTTCTGTCTCCAGTTAGAACGGTGTCGTGTTAGCGGCCCCTAAGTTAATAACTAATGATCTTTGCGACGGAAGTGAATCAATCAAAACTAACTTTGGCTGGACAATAACTTTATTCTAGATCTGCTGTAAAGCCTAAACAATCTCTGTTACTGTAATCTCCTATTATCACTGTAAAGCTGCTGTGAAACAATCTATAATGTTAAAGCGCTGTATAAATGAAGGTGACTTGACTTGTTTCACACATTTGGGCCACACACTTGCATAAACGTAGCGCCTCTGTTAAGACTAGCACTGCATCCGAAATCCAACATTTCCCCACGATATAGTTTGTGTAAAACAGTTTGCCAACAGAGTAGTATGTCCTGAGACTGTGCATTCGCTGGACACGTTACCGTCCCATGAGGCCATGGGAGAGGAGTTTTAGCTTAAAGCCAATTAAAAAACTCGACAGAGCCAGTTTGCTGAAAAAATCTATAGGTAAGCGTTAGGCAGGTTGAAAACTGAAGGTGTTTTCCTAGTTTTAAACATAGTCCAGTCTGTCTGTCTTTATCTTTTCTTTGGTGGTTCTGTATTATCCATCACTATATACTTACAGTGCCCTTGAAATGTGTTTTAAATGCAGACACTAATTAGTTTAGCTTATTTGGGGAAACTGAATAGAATTAGCCATAGATGAGACAGTCATACTCTATTATGTTACATTTGAATATTTGTCAGTCTCCATTTATACAGCGCTTTAACAATATAGATTGTTTCAAAGCAGCTTTACAGTGATAATAGGAGATTACAGTAACAGAGATTGTTTAGGCTTTACAGCAGATCTAGAATAAAGTCATTGTCCAGCCAAAGTTAGTTTTGATTGATTCACTTCCGTTGTAAAGATCATTAGTTATTAACTTAGGGGCCGCTAACATGACACCGTTCTAACAGAAAACAGAAAACTTTTAATGAGTTCCGGCCGTTCATTTACACAACAACAGTGTTTGGAGCTCGAGAACGCAAACTTTGATATAGGTTCCAAGGTGCAAGTTATGAAATGTTTTGAAAAATGTTACCATCTCCGTGTAAACTTCAAAAACGTGAATCTGTGAAAACGGTGACGGCGTGCATATGCATATTACGTGTTTAGTCTATAGGTATGCACATTTGAATTAATATGTGCGCATTCTTTCTTGAATTGACATCGGCAAATTTCTTGTAATACAGATTTTTTGTCTCTTTCGCGTATCCATGCGAACTGGAATCATTTTGATAACGTTTTATCTGTACAGAGGTAAAGGGAAGGGAAGGAGGCTAGTGGACACTTCAGGACTGCGTTGTCTGCGTTGACTGTCCAGGCACAGGTCCTTCATCAGATCTGGAGTGTGTGTGTGTGTGTGTGTGTGTGTGTGTGTGTGTGTGTGTGTGTGTGTGTGTGTGTGTGTGTGTGTGTGTGTGTGAGTGTGTGTGTGTGAGTGTGTGTGTGTGAGTGTGTCCAGGTGCATGTCCTTCATCAGATCTGGATACGGAGGACTGCGGTAAACCTCGGGATAAACAGAGAGACTAATATTAGCGTAGACGCCATTCTTCTTATGATGTAACGAGTACATCAGGATTTATGGGAAGTGTTCCCGGTTCCGGCTGACCTAATCTATGCAGCCTAACATTGAATTATAGAAGTCTATAATGTGTTATGTGTATGATAGGCCAAAGAGATGTGTTTTGAGTCTAGCTTTGAACTGACAGAGTGTGTCTGCTTCCCGGACAATGTTAGCAAGTTTTGGTGCTAAATAGGAGAAGGATCTACCGCCAGCAGTCGACTTTGATATTCTAGGTATTATCAACTGGCCGGAGTTTTGAGATCGCAATAGACGTGAAGGACTATAATGCGTTAAGAGCTCGCTCAAGCACTGCGGAGCTAAACCATTTAGTGCTTTGTAAGTAATCAGCAATATTTTAAAATGTATGCGATGTTTAATAGGGAGCCAGTGCAGTGTTGACAGAACCGGGCTAATATGGTCATACTTCCTGGTTCTGGTAAGAACTCGAGCTGCTGCGTTTTGGACCAGCTGTAGTTTGTTTATTAAGCGTGCAGGGCAACCACTCAGTAGAGCATTACAGTAATCTAGCCTTGAGGTCATGAACGCATGAACTAACTGTTCCGCATTTGTCATTGAGAGCATATGGCGTAATTTATATATATATTTAAGATGGAAGAATGCAGTTTTACAGATACTAGAAACGTGACTTTCAAATAAAAATTATATCAAAGAGCACACCCAGGTTCCTGACCGACGACGAAGACTGAACAGAGCAGCCATCAAGTGTTAGACGGTATTCTAGATTATTACGTGAGGAAGATTTTGGTCCAATAATTAGAATCTCTGTTTTTTCAGAATTTAGTAGTAGGAAATTACTAGTCATCCAGTTTTTTATATCAGCTATGCATTCCGTTAATTTTGTGAATTGGTAAGTTTCGCCAGGGTGTGAAGAAATATAGAGCTGAGTATCATCAGCATAACAGTGAAAACTAATGCCATGCTTCCTAATGATATCTCCTAAGGGTAGCATGTACAAGAGTGTGTGTGTGTGTGTGTGTGTGTGTGTGTGTGTGTGTGTGAGGGTAGCATGTACAGAGTGAACAGCATCGGTCCTAGTACTGAGCCTTGTGGTACGCCATACTGAACTTGTGATCAATGAGACATCTCTCATTTACTGCTACAAACTGATAACGGTCAGATAAGTATGATTTAAACCATGCTAATGCAATTCCACTAATGCCAACATCATTTTTGAGTCTATTTAAAAGAATGTTGTGGTCAATAGTGTCAAATGCAGCACTAAGATCGAGTAACACTAATAGAGAGATACAACCACGATCGGATAAGAGCAAATCATTTGTGACTCTGATGAGAGCAGTCTCAGTACTATGGTACGGCCTAAATCCTGACTGAAAATCCTTGCAGATATCATTTCTTTATAAAAAGGAACATAGTTGTGAGGATAACGCCTTTTCTAGTATCTTTGACAGAAAGGGTAGATTCGAGATCGGCCTGTAATTGACTAATTCTGTACGATCAAGTTGCGTTTTTTTAACAAGCGGTTTAATCATAGCCAGCTTAAAAGTTTTTGCTACGTATCCTAATGACAAAGATGAATTAATGATATTAAAAAGAGGATCTATGACCTCCGGAAGCATCTCTTTGTCCACTGAGAATATAGGGTCAAATAAAGGAGTGTATTAATGGCGCAGTGTTTGCCTAGTTGAGTCTAATATTATCAATCTTGTAAGTAAAGAAGTTCATAAAGTCATTACTGCTATGCTGCTTGGAAACTTTTGGGTTATTTTTCGTTAGTTTAGCCACTGTTTCAAATAAATACCTAGGATTATGTTTATTTTCTTCTAATAGGGTTGGAAAATAAGCAATCTAACAGCTTTTAAGGCCTCTCTGTATGCAATTGAGCTCTCCTTCCATGAAATACGAAATACATCTGAAACTGATCAGGAAGATCATTAATAAAGCAATCTTTAGTGGCAGAAGTGATAAGTCTAACATATTTGCAACACGGAGTCGGCTTTGCAGCCTTGGCTAAATGAAGTTTACACGAGACTAAATAATGATCTGAGATGTCATCGCTCTGCTGCAGAATTTCAACGGCATCAACATTGATTCCGTGTGATAATATTAGATCTAAAGTATGATTACGACAATGAGTAGGTCCTGACACGTGTTGTCTAACTCCAATAGAGTTAAGAATGTCTTTAAATGCCAATCCTAATGCATCTTTTTCGTTATCTACATGTATATTAAAATCACCAACAATTAGGACTTTATCTGCAACCAGTACTAACTCTGATAGAAAATCAGCAAATTCTTTGTGTTTCATATAGTTCTATATTTCTATCTTTATATATTTCTCCTTCCTGCTGTCTGCTTCTCTACTCACTCACACACACACACACACTACAGTGAAAGCTCCTCTTGTGTGTCAGTGTCACCTGTGTGTTCTGGTGCTGCTCAGGTGTTTGATCTGCAGATCCATCATCAGCCTCTCTGATCTCACTGGGGGAAATAAACAAATCAGAGGAAAATGCAAAGCATTGATAATCAACACAAACACAGAAACTGCCTTCAGCTTCAACTGTCCACGGATATCAGATTCTCTCCAGAGACACACAGAACACTGACTGACACACCCTGAGCTATTAAATAACTCTTTTCTTCGAAATATTTCCAGCTCATTTTTTGACATTAGGGGGGAAAAAACAGCGAATAAATCCTCTACAGAAGAACAGAAACAGTGTGATTGTTTGACTGGCTCAGAGAAAACATGAAACTTCTTCACGAGCACAAACGAACTTCACTCGATTAACAGCTAAAAATAGAAGGAAGGAAGAAAATGAGACAAGCCTTTCATTCCCCTCCGTGTCCACAGATTTACTCCTGGAAAAGAACCTGGAAAGGTTTTTGGCGAAATCCTCGTGCCAGGACATCTGCGTCTTCACATCGGACATCACGAACAAAACTAAACATCTGAGAAGATCTGAGAGTACAATAACCCAAGCGATCGGATGCTTCTCTCCATTTCACCGTGTTTCACAGATCAGATCGACTGAGGATAGTTTGAGGAAGTTTGTTTGGGAGGAGTCAAGAGTCAATCATCTACTCAGAAGAACAGGACAAGAGTTTATAACGAAGTGTAGCGGCGAAACTGCGTCTCGTGTAAATAAACCAACTGTGAGTGAGTCATGTTGTTGACAGATGAA
>NC_139987.1:29278504-29321004 GCF_963993115.1 Abramis brama | reverse complement strand
AGTATACTTTATTTCTCTACCCTCATGCTCTGGACGCGGTTCTCCATTTATTGATGTCGTGTCTAATGAATGATCTGCAGTGTTTATATATTGACTGATGTGTGTATGATCCGAAAGCATTGTTTGATTTTGAGCACAGATTTTGAGAAATGCATTTCAGCAATTCAGAAAAACTAATATTTCAAACATGAACTGAAGTCAATTATTGTTTTGAACTTTTTTGAAACACTAGAGGGCAGAACTGTGCAGAAAAAGTTGAGCAAAGTGAATCTAAACATTTGTGACTTTATGTCTCTAGAAAGAAGCTCATCTGAAACATTAATGCACATATAGCAGCTCCATAAAACATGTTCATTTCATACGAATAAACATTACAATACAATATTTTCAACCTTTAGCATAAATTCTTTTAAATGCTGCCTTATCTTGAAAAAGCGAATAATGACAAATATTGAACAAAATATGTAAAGATGAATTGGTTTGCTTTTATTGTCTATCACATCTAATAGAGTACAGCAAATATCCTGATGTCATGTTTATGAATGTTTCCAGTGTCGGTTTTAGACATAAACAGACTGAAAATTATTCAAATCGTTATTAATACTGTCATACACAAAATTCACACGCACGCACGCACGCACGCGGACACACACACACACACACACACACGTTTCACATGACAACGTGACATTGACAAATGCCAAATGCAGAAGAACATTTAGAGCCTGAATGAAAGTCTTTCAGAACTTCTCAGACAGAGACATGTGTCTCTTTAGGTAAAAGATAAAAAATATATATATATTGTATATAGATATATAAATAGCAGAAAGTACATGTTTGTTTGAAGCTCTGCACACAAATATATTGAACAGATTTGAATAAAGCAGCAGAACTGATGAGAACCCGTCGAGTCTGTTACGGGTTACAGTGGACCGGAGGAAACCACAGCAGATTTCCATCTGGTTTTATGATCATAAATGTCAAAGTCAGGAGGGGTTTTGTGTGTTTTAACTTTAACTTACTTTATCACTTCATTTGGTCTAAACGTACAACAACACCTGTCCACAGACTCTTTTTTTTAAGTGATATATTTATAAAATACATTTATTTGGAGTGTTGTGGGATATGTGGATCCCTATATGAAATCATGTATGGCAAATTTGGGTAACGCTTTATTTTACAGTGTCCTTGTTACACATTACACGTAGTTACTGTAGTAATAACTATAAATTACATGCAACTAACCCTAAACCAAACGCTCAGGTTAGGGTTAATTATTATTACTCAGTACTTAAATGTGTAATTACACTGTTACACGAACACCTTAAGTTTAACCCCAATTTGTTTTCACTCAATAAAAACATCAATAATTGTTTGATTTTACATTTGTCAAACAACACAAATTATGTAATAGTTTGGTGGCAGATTCAATACACTCAATCTTTAGAGATCAAAAACAATTCAGAACTAATGCAGAGTCTGTAAGAGTGAATATGATTTTATCAACAAAGCACTAATTATAGGTATTAAATACACGGCTCTTCTCATTAATCATCAGAGCCGACAGCTCGTATATTTTCTCTCTTTGTGTTCTGGGAAACTTTGGGAATCCAGCAGTTTCATCTCTGGCACTTTATTCTGTCTGTGTTCCATCAGTCCAGAGAACTCATTCAGTAAGTGCTTTTGCTCCTCCTCAAACATTTACTATGTTAAACATGTTACCATGCTGAAAACCATACTTGAGTAAAAGTACATATACCTTACAGTAAAAATTACTCCATTACAAGTTACAAGTCACCAATTCCAATACGACTTGAGTAAAAGTCAGAGTATCTGATTTGAACAGTACTAGCCCTTAACACCGGAGAGACATGCTAGTGGAAATAAGAAACAATTGATTTGTAATATGAGAAATCATCATTTCTAAAATCAAAATGTATTATTATAGAAAGGTCAACACAACAGCCTCTTAAACGTCTACAAACTCTCAAGTCTCGTTAAGCTCAAGTGCACAAGAATGCCATAAGTAAACCAATATCCTTCAAAAAGATATCATCAATAAAGTGGATGAATAAAATAATGTAAAATTAAATAGTCAAAGTCTACTTGCACTGGGTGTGCTGGTTTGGGCCTCATCATGACCTCATCATGACCTCATCATGACCTCACAACTCTAACACCTGCGATTGAGCAACTGCTAATGCGCTCGCGTTCACGTTCATGTAAAGCAGCGAGTTGAGCAGTTTGGGTGAGAAAAGGGAAAACACAGATATAGTTCCTTCAAAGCCCTCAGACGGAGATGATCGCTTCTCTATCGCAGACACAAACTGCTGCAGGAAAGTTAGGTGTAATTGCATTACTCATCACACATGTATTGGAGTAAAAAGTACATGTACTTATTCAAAAATGTAGTCAAGTAGAGAGTAAAAGTTGCTAATATACTTGATACTCAGTAAGGGTTAGGGTACTTTTAAACTACAAAGTAACCAAAAAGCTACAGTAACTAATTACATTTACTCCAGTACTTTACACCAATGCATGTCAGTTTAGACAAAGGCTGTTGTTTATTATAAATACATATTCTAGATTGTATGGAGAGAATGTTTTATGGTAATTAGTGCAACATGCGAACAAGTTTATACTATTCAACTCATCTAAGAAAACCTTCCTCCCAGATGTCAGAGAGGAAGACTGTGATCATCAGTGTGTGTGTGTGTGTGTGTGTGTGTGTGTGTGGTTTAACCCTAACCCTGCTGGACAGAGAGGAAGACTGTGATCATCAGTGTGTGTGTGTGTGTGTGTGTGTAGTTTAACCCTAACCCTGCTGGACAGAGAGGAAGACTGTGATCATCAGTGTGTGCGTGTGTGTGTGGTTTAACCCTAACCCTGCTGGACAGAGAGGAAGACTGTGATCATCAGTGTGTGTGTGTGGTTTAACCCTAACCCTGCTGGACAGAGAGGAAGACTGTGATCATCAGTGTGTGTGTGTGGTTTAACCCTAACCCTGCTGGACAGAGAGGAAGACTGTGACCATCAGTGTGTGTGTGTGGTTTAACCCTAACCCTGCTGGACAGAGAGGAAGACTGTGATCATCAGTGTGTGTGTGTAGTTTAACCCTAACCCTGCTGGACAGAGAGGAAGACTGTGATCATCAGTGTGTGTGTGTGTGTAGTTTAACCCTAACCCTGCTGGACAGAGAGGAAGACTGTGATCATCAGTGTGTGTGTGTGTGTGTGTGTGGTTTAACCCTAACCCTGCTGGACAGAGAGGAAGACTGTGATCATCAGTGTGTGTGTGTGTGTGTGTAGTTTAACCCTAACCCTGCTGGACAGAGAGGAAGACTGTGATCATCAGTGTGTGCGTGTGCGTGTGGTTTAACCCTAACCCTGCTGGACAGAGAGGAAGACTGTGATCATCAGTGTGTGTGTGTTTGTGGTTTAACCCGAACCCGGGATCTGTCCTGGAGAGCTCAAACTGAGCGAACTGAACACCTGAGAGACGATAATGAGAGAGACTTCTGCTAACAGAGGTTAATAAGAGTCACAAACTCTCTCTCTCTCTAACCCAGTCCTCATGGCCAACATCCCGCTACCCGTTTGTATGAGGACAGTGAGTTTTGTGGCTTTATAATGTGTCTGGATTTCTACATGCTGTAGAGCAGAGGTTCATCCATCATCAGCTGTGACAGAGAGAAAGCGATAGCCCTGTAATGTCACAGCCAAGCCTCCAACATTGAGCTCACACATATTCTACACGCCGTCAAATAAGAATAAAAAGTGCAAACGGCTCCATATCTGTTCCAGCCCGAATTACAAACCACACGAGCAAAGACAGAAAATCCGAACAAACGTGGTGGTCAAAATTAATATCTAGAACAAATGCATAATTTAATCTGCTAATAACTGATAACTCATTGCGGGATTATTTAAAATATCCGTCATATTTTTCATCACACAAATACGTAAAGATTTATTACGAGCTCCAAACAAATGTGCACAAACTGCTTTCTACACAATTGTACGTGATGCCCAATTTATTTTGTTTCAGTTTTACAAGATCCCAATGATCCCTAGAATCTTTATGGTTTGCTCGAGAAACTTAAAGCTAAAAATGTTATCAATAGGCCTATAACTTGGACGTAGAATTATTTGAAATTATTTAAGTACACGGTTTTCGTGTGACAGTGAAAAGAGACTCAATGCGAATCGAATGTTTTAATAAAGCGACCGGCTTAAATAACCTTTCCCCGAATTCAGATAACAGTTAAAATCCGCACTGATGTTGTTTAACGTTAATTACTCCTGTTTCCATCTCTGCAGATTCGCTACTCCACGGGATGTGCGTGTGTCGAGTACAAACACTCCCGAAAACAATTAGATTCAATTCACATTTATTTGTCGCCAATAGCGCTTTTCACAATACATACCGTTTCAAAGCAGCTTTACAAAAAATGCATGCGTCTACATTACAGTTTAGAGTGATCTGTTATGGTGACTGTGTCCAAATTACTTATTTTAGAAATGTACATAGCCTATACAAATCACTCAGTTAAATAATGTTGTTACCATTATGTTCTGTTAGTTTCTGTTTTCAAGGACCTTCAGTTTGTTTTCATTTGTCATGTGTCTTTGGTTACGGTCATTATTAGTTCATTTGTACCACCTGTGTTCTGTTAATCATCTCGTTTGTGTTTATTACTTAAGCTGTGCCTTACCTTCATTCCCTGTCCGATCACCGTTACGTTTGGTTGTGTTTGCCATCGCCTGTCTGCCTGCCTGAGGCAGTGTTCTGAACTTGATCCGTCTGTCTTCATCTTCTACCTTCTCTAGTCTCCTGTCTACACCACCTCAGTACTCCAACCCAAATACTACCGGTGGTTTGCAGCCCTGCATCATCCCCGTGGAAGCCCCACCTTTAGGTCGAGCTTCAGGTCACAAAAACACCAGAAGTGCCTGCGAACATGGATTTTACGGCTCCGCCTCTGATTCCGTTGCTACATCTCGGCCCTTCGGCCCGTCGGCTCCGTCTTGGCTCCTCCTACCTTCGGCTCCACCGGAGACCCTCGTCTTGCCGGTTTCCCTCTGGTCATTCGTACCACCACTTCTGCCATGGACTTGCGGGACTTCCGCCCTCAGTCACTCCTGCTCCACCTCAGCCCTCGGTCACTCCTGCTCCGCCTCAGCCCTCGGGCACTCCTGCTCCGCCCTCAGTCACTCCTGCTCCGCCTCAGCCCTCGGTCACTCCTGCTCCGCCTCAGCCCTCGGTCACTCCTGCTCCACCTCAGCCCTCGGTCACTCCTGCTCCGCCTCAGCCCTCGGGCACTCCTGCTCCGCCCTCAGTCACTCCTGCTCTGCCTCAGCCCTCGGTCACTCCTGCTCCGCCTCAGCCCTCGGTCACTCCTGCTCCGCCTCAGCCCTCGGTCACTCCTGCTCCGCCTCAGCCCTCGGTCACTCCTGCTCCACCTCAGCCCTCGGGCACTCCTGCTCCGCCTCTGTCTTCGGGCACTCCTGCTCCGCCCTCAGTCACTCCTGCTCCGCCTCAGCCCTCGGGCACTCCTGCTCCACCTCAGCCCTCAGGCACTCCTGCTCCACCTCCACCCTCGGTCACTCCTGCTCCACCTCAGCCCTCGGGCACTCCTGCTCCTCCTCAGCCCTCGGTCACTCCTGCTCCGCCTCCGCCCTCAGGCACTCCTGCTCCGCCTCCGCCCTCGGTCACTCCTGCTCCGCCTCCGCCCTCAGGCACTCCTGCTCCGCCTCCACCCTCGGTCACTCCTGCTCCACCTCAGCCCTCGGGCACTCCTGCTCCACCTCAGCCCTCAGGCACTCCTGCTCCACCTCCACCCTCGGTCACTCCTGCTCCGCCTCAGCCCTCGGGCACTCCTGCTCCTCCTCAGCCCTCGGTCACTCCTGCTCAGCCTCCGCCCTCAGGCACTCCTGCTCCGCCTCCACCCTCGGTCACTCCTGCTCCGCCTCCGCCCTCAGGCACTCCTGCTCCGCCTCCACCCTCGGTCACTCCTGCTCCACCTCAGCCCTCGGGCACTCCTGCTGCTCCTCAGCCCTCAGGCACTCCTGCTCCGCCTCCACCCTCGGTCACTCCTGCTCCACCTCAGCCCTCGGCCACTCCTGCTCCACCTCCGCCCTCGGTCACTCCTGCTCCACCTCCGCCCTCGGTCACTCCTGCTCCTCCTCAGCCCTCGGGCACTCCTGCTCCACCTCAGCCCTCGGGCACTCCTGCTCCGCCTCCGCCCTCGGGCACTCCTGCTCCGCCTCAGCCCTCGGGCACTCCTGCTCCGCCCTCGGTCACTCCTGCTCCGCCTCCGTCCTCGGGCACTCCTGCTCCACCTCAGCCCTCGGTCACTCCTCCTCCACCTCCGCCCTCGGTCACTCCTGCTCCTCCTCCGCCCTCGGTCACTCCTGCTCCGCCTCCGTCCTCGGGCACTCCTGCTCCACCTCAGGCCTCGGTCACTCCTGCTCCACCTCAGCCCTCGGTCACTCCTCCTCCACCTCCGCCCTCGGTCACTCCTGCTCCTCCTCAGCCCTCAGGCACTCCTGCTTCGCCTCAGCCCTCGGGCACTCCTGCTCCGCCTCCGCCCTCGGGCACTCCTGCTCCGCCCTCGGTCACTCCTGCTCCTCCTCAGCCCTCAGGCACTCCTGCTTCGCCTCAGCCCTCGGGCACTCCTGCTCCGCCTCCGCCCTCGGGCACTCCTGCTCCGCCTCAGCCCTCGGTCACTCCTGCTCCGCCTCTGTCCTCGGTCACTCCTGCTCCTCCTCAGCCCTCAGGCACTCATGCTCCGCCTCCGCCCTCGGGCACTCCTGCTCCGCCTCTGTCCTCGGTCACTCCTGCTCCTCCTCAGCCCTCAGGCACTCCTGCTCCGCCTCCGCCCTCGGGCACTCCTGCTCCGCCTCAGCCCTCGGGCACTCCTGCTCCGCCTCTGTCCTTGGTCACTCCTGCTCCACAAATTCGCTTAAATAGGCGCTTTTACATTTCGCTTTGACACCAAATATTCCGCCATCATCATCAGTTCCTCGCTCAGTGATAAATTAAATCTGATAATTTAGATAATTTAGAGATTTCATCTGGTCATGATGAAATTTAACTGAGTATCATAAGCATAACAATGGAAACTAATTCCATGTTTTCTAATAATATTACCAAGTGGCGGCATATATATTGAGAATAGCAGAGGTCCGAACACAGGTCCTTGAGGCACTCCATAATTTCCTGACATTATCTTAGATTTTTTCACCATTTAAATAGACAAAATGGTAACGGTCTGATAGGTACGATCTAAACCAACTTAATGCCTGTCCCTGAATACTGGTGTAATTTTGTAGTCGATCTAAGAGTATTTGATGATCTATAGTGTCAAACGCTGCGTAGTAATTCAGCCAGACATGGAAACTGATTATTACATTGTTAAAAGTCAATAAATATTAGGCTAATCTAGAAAATAATAATAATAATTTGGTAAGACAGCCAATAATTCAATAATAAATGTTTTTTGCTTTATCACCATCACCATCCGTCCTCACACGCAAGAGACTGTGACGTCACGAGTGTCATTCAGTCTTCATGATCCGCCCTCTCTCTCTCTCTCTCTCTCTCTCTCTCTCTCAGGCGATCAAAGCGCAGGAATAATGGAAAGGCTGAACGGAATCTGAGGAGTCTTGAGAGGAATTTTCAGGCGTCGAGAGGAATAAAAAAAAGAGAAAATAAAATATTTTAAAATGGAAATAAACACGAACTCGTGAAGTGGAGGACTGGAGTACAACGACATAGGCTATTGAACAGATGTTCGTGAACTCATCCTTACCTGTTTTTATTTGTATGCTCAGCGTCATGGATTTATTAGAAGTTCGTATTATTGCATCACTGTAATCTGTCATTTTCAAATCAAAACGTCAAAGCGCATCGAAGCCAAAAGCGAAAAGAGATTTCCCGATTAAATGGAGTTCAATTGTCTATATCAGAAGTTATCAGAATCAAAATCTGGATGATTTATTGAAGGACTTTTCTGGAAAGACCTTCAGTTTTTGTGAAGAGTTTCGTCAGTGATTTACATGCAGTCGTTTCATTTTATATAATTTAATTGGCAAACAGCAGGACTATCGGGAAGCTTCAGTCTTTCACTGCAACAAACGGAAAAGACGGAGGAAAAACCATTAATGACCCGCGAAACATGTTTTAGCGAGTGAGCATTATTACAGTGAAAACACGTCCATCTTCTTCATGTGTGAGAAATGAAGGAAAAGTCCAAGAATGCAGCGAAGACACGAAGAGAAAAGGAAAATGGAGAGTTTTATGAGCTGGCCAAACTGTTGCCTCTGCCGTCCGCGATCACATCTCAGCTGGACAAAGCGTCCATCATCAGACTGACCAGCAGCTACCTGAGGATCCGAGGCTTGTTCCCTGAGGGTAACACACACACACACACACAAACACACACACACACACAAACTGACCAGCAGCTACCTGAGGATCCGAGGCTTGTTCCCTGAGGGTAACACACACACACACACACAAACACACACACACACACAAACTGACCAGCAGCTACCTGAGGATCCGAGGCCTGTTCCCTGAGGGTAACACACACACACACACACACACACACAACACACTGAACAGCAGCTACCTGAGGATCCGAGGCCTGTTCCCTGAGGGTAACACACACACACACACACACACACACACACACACTGACCAGCAGCTACCTGAGGATCCGAGACCTGTTCCCTGAGGGTAACACACACTCACACTGACACACACACACACACACACACACACACACACACACACACACACACACACACACACACTCTTATTATTTTAATTTCATTCAATTCAGCTTAAAGCATTTTTTAAAATTTTAAAATGCTTTAAGCTGAATTGAATGAAATTAAAATAATAATAATGTTTGTGTGTGTGTGTGTGTCTAACCACTTAAAAATAATAAAATAATAATTACGAGTTCGGTTTGATGAAATTAAATGTTCGGGGAAATCATGTGAAAATACAGCGTTAAAAGCAATGATCCTCTGACTTTAGGATTTATAGCATCCAGCGCTTAAAAAACTAGTTTAAAGCGCTAGTATAATATTTAATTATTAAAAAAAAAAATTATCAGCTCACATAAAATCCAAAAAAACATCACAGATTCAGTCATTTCTCTTTTCGTCGCTGTCAAAAACATTCAGAATATTTTGCTGAGAATCAAAAGCTAAATTTATATTGAATCATAACAGATTTCAAATCGTAGCCTATACGGGAGAAATATTTCACAAATGGGAGAAAAGAGAGAATTCATATCGGATCGCATTGGGCCTAAAGAGCCTATAATTTAGAGATATTTCTTCTATAAATTAGTCGAATTTTTTTTCCCATAGTTCATTTCTTTGACGGAGGCAGTTTCAGCGGTAACTGGGGGCCACATTTATTTTAAAGGTATAGTTCATCTAAAAATAAACATTTTGTCGATATTTACTCCAGATATGATTAATTCTTTTAAACATAAAATAAGATATTCTGAGAAATGTCTGACTGGGTCTTTTTTCCGTTCATACAATTGAATTCAATCGGCACCGAAACAGTTACCAACATTCTTCAAAATATCATCTTTTATGTTGAACAGAATTAATTATTTATTTGATTTAATTATTTGATTGAATCTTGTATTATTGTGTGATGATGAGCAGGGATGACATAACAGCTTGACACATGCTAAATAACACAAAACAAACTGAACAAAACAAAAACATCTGCTGTATAATCTTACAGATGGGCCTAACACAAATCGAGTAAAATTAATGTAGGCCTATCTGTAATATTATCATGCACGCTCAATTTTTACAAGCAAAACGAACCAATTTATTTTAACATGTTATTTTGTAGCTGCATCTGTTCTCTGATAGCGGACTCTGAACGTTTGCATAGTCATGATTGTTTAAAACAAACATATAATACTGTAAAAGCAACACTGGACAATTTGATAGATTAATATTATTTCTCTCTATACGTGAACATGATTAAATATCTTTGACCGGTATGTTTTCTCGGGTCTCTGTGATAGTTATGATCGGTCGCTCGTCGCTGGTCATAATTTATCTCTGGCTGCATTATAATGACGTCCTAATTCGGGATATAATTAAAGTTTTTATAATTAAAACTTTACATTTTAACTTTACATTTAATAAATGAAATGTCTTAAAGATTATTTCGTTTTGCTGGACGAAATTCAAAGTAGGCTAATCAAATCAAGTCAATGATCTGATCTGGATAAAGTCACACCATGTATAAAGAGAGCGTGTTTATGTATAATCAAGTGCGTGGCAACAGTTATAATGCGCGTTTTACAAGTTACAAGTCTTGAGAGACGAATCATTCATAACCGGCCATCATCATCATCATCATCATCACGCGGGTTCGCTTCTCTGCGTTGGTCAACAACTCATTTCTTCTTCAATGTAAAAGGCTTTCGCGAAAATAAAGGACTCTCTTCATCTCTACCGCCACAGGAAAACAACGCGCGGTTTATAAAATGGTTTGATGCGATAAGATTCCAAATGTAGGTCCAGAGGGGCCACACTTGGTGAAACAGGGGCCCTAGATTAGGTATATTAAATGATGCGATAATAATGTGTTGTTGCAATTCTGTAATTGACCTTTTACCAGTAGCCTATACAATATAACCTATAGCCTGTATAAAATTGTTTCGTTGAAAGTTGGGTCATTTTATGTGATAATAAACACATTACGGCTTCAGAGAAATAATATTTTATGTTACATAAATCCACAATTGTTTTTAGTTATTTTTTCAGATTCTCCACATTAAGTTTAATCAGTTTAATGTAATAATAAAGATTGATGACCTACCGTTAAACTGCAGTTTAAATTAGTTTTTATGATTCTAAGACAATCCACTTTTGCTAATTATATATATATATATATATATATATATATATATATATATAGCTAAATTAGTTATTCACATCCCAGGCTCTGCGTATATAGCACGAGTTCATGCTTTTCTTTTTGTGCTCTTTATATGCAAAACTAATATTTTACGTGCATCTGTTTCGCAGAATTGAGCCGCTGCAACTGGTTGTGTGTGTATTTCGTATCATATACACGCTAAAAAAGTGCGCATCGGATGCCCGTAAAAGGTCATTTCTGCGTATAAAAAGCGCGCTCGTGAAGCTTCTCTGGCTGTTTATGCAGGAATGGGAATAAGCCGTTTATTGATGACGGGATTCAAGCTCGATGTTCGCTAATAAAACTGTGTTTGTAATTAAGCTTTGACTGACCTGTGTTTGTTTGTTCGTGTGTGCGTGCGCGCGCGTGCGTGTGTGTGTAGGTCTCGGAGGCGCCTGGGGTCAGTCAGTACGGCTCAGTCCTCGGGATCTCATGGCCAGGGATCTGGGATCTCACCTGCTGCAGGTCAAATGCTTTAAAAACAACATTATATTTGATTCTAATTTCTTGAAAGGTGTCTGATGATTATGTATATTTACCATATAAAAACAAGATGTTTTATGTATTCTGATGTTCATATTCTGGCATTTTTCAGACGCTGGACGGGTTTGTGTTTGTCGTGGCGTCTGACGGTAAAATCATGTACATTTCAGAAACAGCTTCAGTTCATCTGGGTTTGTCACAGGTGAGAGTTTAACATGAAACCGGGTCAGTCTGGGGCCGCAGTGATATCACTGCAACACACACATCACTGCAACACACACATTACTGACAACACACACATCACTGCAACAACACACATCACTGACAACACACACATCACTGAGAACACACACATCACTGACAACACACATCACTGAGAACATATGAACTTTCAGAAGAATGTGCTAATAATATTATCTGCGGAATGTGAAGTGAATCCATTCACAGACTGTTTGCTCACATTGTGCCTCTATTGAGAAATTCTGATCTAAAGTCTGAAGAAAAACACTGAGATTGAGATTGTTTAATATGTCTAGATTTTACATTTGGGCGTGTAGAGAGACCTTTCACACACACACGCACGCACACACATGCACGCACACGCACACGCACGCGCACGCACGTACATGCACACACACGCACACACACGCACACACACACACACACACACACGTACATTCAAAAGTTATAGTTTTTTGAAAGGAAACAACTGTAGCATTTAACTAATCAAAATACAATTAAAATGGTATTATTGTAAATTATAATTAATGTGAAATAACATTTTAATTTTAATAAGACGAAAGGGAATAACGGCATGAAGATGGCGGGTGAACTGGCGGGTGAAGTGACGAGTGAACTGACGGGTAAACTGACGGGTGAACTGACGGGTGAACTGACGGGTGAACTGACGGGTGAACTGACGGCAATGACCTTGATATAATAAAGCCAGGATTGTGTGGAGATCCAGAATCCTGAACCCGTCACGGGTTACTTAAAGAGACAACGCTGTTTTCACTGCCTAGTCAAAGCAGCAGCGGCCGCAGAGACGAGGCAAATCAAGCTGTTAATGTGGGAACACCTGTGTGTGAGCCTGAGCATTCAAATGTGCTGTGGGAGAGAGAGAGAGAGAGGGAGAGAGAGAGGGAGAGAGAGAGAGAGAGAGAGAGAGAGGGAGAGAGAGAGGGGGAGAGAGAGGGAGAGAGAGAGGGAGAGAGAGAGAGAGGGAGAGAGAGAGAGGGAGAGAGAGGTAGAGAGAGAGGGAGAGAGAGAGAGGGAGAGAGAGTGGGAGAGAGAGAGAGAGAGAGTGGGAGAGAGGGAGAGAGTGGGAGAGAGGGAGAGGGAGAGACTGAGACTCCACCGCAGAACACTGAAGCTCATGTGGATCATCATGTTCGGACTCGGACTCTGACGGGACATTATTGTGTGTCAGTGTGAGGCAGGTCTGATCCCGAACACACACACGCAGTGTGTTTAGTAAAGTGCACATTCCTCCGCGCGCTGCCGCACTACAAAGAGCAGATTAGCGTCTCCGCGCAGCTGCAGAGAAAGTAATTTGTCGCTGAAGTGCTGAGAAGTGACCTTCCCTGTGTCTGATGTGCCCTGCTAATTTACACACTGAAACAGATCAAAGTCCAGGATAGAATCCGCTTTTGTTTTCACATGCAAATCATGTTTTTATACATGAACTTTCTGCAGCGGGAATCAGATTGTGTCTTTGAGATGCACACAGATCAATTTCAGACAAACAGGAGCTTAGTTTCAGCCAGACACACACACACACACACACACACACACAGTTCACAATAGGCATGTTTGTGGGTTGATGTAATCTTCTTAAATGACACACACTCTCAGTCTTAATCTCAGTGGGGTTTTCCCAGTATATTGACTGGAGAAACACACCTTAAAATGACTGAATGATGATTTATGATCTGTTGTAGGTGGAACTGACTGGTAACAGCATCTTTGAGTACATCCACCCGTCAGACCATGATGAGATGAGCGCAGTGCTGAGTGCTCACCCACCACTACACCCACACTTCCTGCAGGGTACACACACACACACACACACACACACACACACACACACGGAATGCAATGCTTTATATTTCTCACAAGGCTCTTCTGGTGTGTGTTCCAGAGTTTGAGCTGGAGCGCTCGTTCTTCCTGCGGATGAAGTGTGTGTTGGCGAAGAGGAACGCGGGACTCACGTGTGGCGGGTATAAGGTGAGTTTGTCTCTTCATCATGAAACATCCGCACATGTTTCCATTTGGGCTGGTAAAATGATATTCTGCTTTATTTTCTTCTCAAGCCCGAGTTTTGCATTGCAAATGTCATTATGAAAGCAAAGCAAAAGCGTTTGTCAAGAGCTCGTTCACGTCGAGCATTTAACATTCATCTGCCATTTTACTGTCGTTTAGCAGCGTCTGATCGAGGCTCTGCTGCATGAACTAATGAACTGATGAACTGATCTGATTAAATGCAGCAAAGACTCGTGTGTGTTTCATACATCATGAATGTATGACAGTTCGCGGCCGACACACACACCTATCTCCCTGCACCGGCTCGACTATAAGCTTTCATAAATCAAGCTGTGGAGATTTGTTTAAAATTTACATTGGCAATAAACAAGTGGTTTATGTCAAGTGAAGAATAAATCACGCACTGGATTCAGAGGCGCAGGACATAGACGTGTGTGTGTTAGTGCATGTGTTAGTGAGTGTGTAAGAGTTTGTGTGTTCTTACAGGCCACTCTCTTCAGTCTCACACACTCTTACACACACACATAAACTCTCACACACACACACTAACATTGTCATTTACATTTACATGTAATCATTTAGTAGACGCTTAAGCGTTTTAAGCGACTTACAAATGAGGAGACCGATAGAAGCAGTTAATTTAACAAGAGCCGCTCATTTGCACAAAACAGTGCCCGGTGGCTCGAGAACGCAAACCTTGAAATAGGTTCCAAGGTGCAAGCCCCGTGCAAGGTTATCTCTGCGCCAACTTCAAAAACGCAAACCTGTGAAAACACTGACGGCGTGCACATGCATATTACGTGATTAGTCTATAGGTATGCGTGTTTGAATATATTTGTGCACAGGCGTGTAGTCTTTCTTTACAAATTAACCAACAAATTACTTGTCTGGCCATAAAATGTATAAAACAGAATTATTTATCGCTTCCGCGTAGCCATGTTAACCGGAACTACTTTGACAACATTTTATCTGTACAGAGGTTAAGGGAAGGAGACCTTCACAGGGGAGAGACTAGTGGACACTTCAGGACTGCGTTGTCATTGTGTCCAACGAGTACATCAGGATTTATGGGAAATGTTCCTGGTTCCGGCTGACCTAATCTATACAGCCTAACATTGAATTATAGAAGTCTATAATGAGTTATGTGTATGCTAGGTGAAAGAGATGTGTTTTTAGTCTAGATTTGATCTGACAGAGTGTGTCTGCTTCCCGGACAATGTTAGGAAGACTGTTCCAAAGTTTTGGTGCTAAATAGGAAAAGGATCTACCGCCTCCAGTCGATTTTGATATTCTAGGTATTATCAACTGGCCGGAATTTTGAGATCGCAATAGACGTGAAGGACTATAATGCGTTAAGAGCTCGCTCAAGCACTGCGGAGCTAAACCATTTAGTGCTTTATAAGCAATCAGCAATATTTTAAAATGTATGCGATGTTTAATAGGGAGCCAGTGCAGTGTTGACAGAACCGGGCTAATATGGTCATACTTCCTGGTTCTGGTAAGAACTCGAGCTGCTGCATTTTGAACCAGCTGTAGTTTGTTTATTAAGCGTGCAGGGCAACCACCCATAATAGCATTACAATAATCTAGCCTTGATGTCATGAACGCATGAACTAATTGTTCCGCATTTGTCATTGAGAGCATATGACGTAATTTAGATATATTTTTAAGATGGAAATGCGGTTTTACAGATACTAGAAACTTGACTTTCAAATGAAAGATTGGTATCAAAGAGCACACCCAGGTTCCTACCCGACGACCATCAAGTGTTAGACAGTATTCTGGGTTATTACGTGATGTTTGTCCAATAATTAGAATCTCTGTTTTTTCAGAATTAAGTAGTTAGTGCTGTTAGTATATAAGTGCTGTGACCTTTCCCAGTTTAGTCTAACGCAAGATATGTACTTTTTAAAAAAAATAGATATGGAGTAGAATAGGAGAGAAAAGAAAGTGTTAGTGTTTATGGATCAAGTGTCGATGATAAAGATGCGTCTTCAGCCAGATGGAGTGAGAGAAAGAGTTGTGTCGTCAGTGTAGCAGTGATAGGAAAAACCATGTTGATGAATGACTGAATGACAGATCCTACTGATAAGATGGAGATGGAGAAGAGAAGCGGTCCCAGCACTGAGCCCTGAGGCACTCCAGTAGCTAGATGATAACAGTGATGGGATAAACTATGTTTCTGAATGACAGATCCTAGTGATGACATGTAGATGGAGAAGAGAAGCGGCCCTTGCACTGAGCCCTGAGGCCCTCCAGTAGCTAGATGTTGGGTCTCAGACATTCACTCCACCACGACACCCTGAAGGACCTACTGAGAGGTCAGACCTGAACCAATGGAGTGCTTTTCCTGAGATGCCCATCATCATGAGGGTTTACAGGATGATCTGGAGGTTAATTGTGTCAAAAGCAGCAGCAGATCCAGCAGGATGAGAACTGAGGATTTGGAAGCTGCTCTTGCCAGTCTCAGAGCTTCAATAACCAAGAGCAGGGCCGTCTCAGTTGAGTGAAGCTTCTGAAACCAGACTGGTCGATCTGTGTGAGAAATGTAGAGACTTAATTGAACACAACTCGTTCAAGTGTTTTAGCAATGATTGGAAGAAGGGATACTGGTCTGTAATTTTCCAGATGTGCTGGATTCAGAGTGGGTTTCTTAAGCAGTGGGGTTATCAGAGCCTCTGCTGTGGGAAAGATACCAGTGTGAAGAGAGGTGTTGATGATACGAGTGAGTGCAGGTACAACTGAGGAAGAAATGGCTTGAAGTAGATGAGTGGGAATAGGATCAAGCGGACAGGTATTAGGGTGATTGGAAAGGATGAGTTTGGAGACTTCTGCCTCTGAGAGCGGAGAGAAGGAAGAGAGTGTGTGTTTGCTGTTAAGATGTGTGTGTCAGTTTGTGGTGTGGAGAATTGGCTCCCGATGGTGGTTGTGTCATTTATGAAGAATGTGGCAAAATCGTCCGCTGTTAGGGTTGATGAAGGAGGAGGAGGAGGAGGAGGAGGGTTAAGAAGAGAGGAGAAAGTTTTGAAAAGCATGCGAGAATAATTGTTAATTTTGTTGTGATAGTAAGTCATTTTAGCAGTAGAGACATTAGCAGAGAAGGAAGAGAGGAGGGATTGATAAAAACCAAGATCAGTAGGATCTTTCGATTTGCGCCACTTCCTCTCTGCAGAGGGTGTGGCGCGGGCTGGCCTGGAGGAAAGGGGGCAGAAGTTGTCCAAGCACTATGTTAGAGTGGAGAAAAAGTATCAGTTGCACTGTTAGTATCTAGTGATGAGAACTGATTAGGAGGAGGAAGTGTGGATGAGACCAGAGAGGATAGGCGAGAGGGTGAGAGTGAGCGTAGGTTTCGCCGAAAGGTTACCTGTGGAGTAGTGAGTGTGTGTTGTGTTCTTAGGCAGGTTGAGAGTGAGGAGGAAGTGATCTGAGGTGTGCAGTGGAGTGGCCAGTGTATGGTCAGTGGAGCAGTAGCGCGTGTAAATAAGGTCCAATAGGTTACCTGATTTGTGAGTAGCTGCAGTAGATACTCGTTTGAGGTCGAATGAGGCGAGCAAAGTGTGGAAATCATCAGCCTGAGGTTTTTCTAGGTGGATGTTGAAGTCTCCAACAACTACCCGAGGAGTACCATCCTCAGGGAAGGATGAGAGTAACACATCCAACTCCTCCAAGAAACTCCCAAGTTGATCTGGGGGACGATAAATAACTACAAAATGTATTTTAATAGGACTGGTGATAGTAATTGAATGCGATTCAAATGAGCTGTTGTCACACAGAGGTGGTAAAGGATAAACTCCATCCCTTCGGGTCAGGCGAGGGGTGTGTGAGAAAGTGAAGTTAGTGGAGAGGGCAGCCGGTGTGGCAGTGTCCTCTGGTCCGACCCAGGACTCAGTCAGGGCCAGTAGGCTGAGACCTGAATGACTAGAAATAGATGTAATGAAATCACCTTTGTTTACAGCGGACTGGCAATTCCAGAGATCGATAGGAAAAGAGATTAAAGTACTAGAAGACACCGGAAAGGTACGCAGGTTGTTAGGATTGCACAGCCTCCTATGTGTGACATTTGATTTTGTGTGTTAGTAATAGTAGGGATTTGGAAGCACATAGTGAAGAGAGGTCACAAACAGAAAGATGAGAACAAGTTGTGTAGAAAAAGGAAGGAAATAACAAGAAATTACTCAAGTGCCTTGTCAGTGTCCTTGCTCGGTGGAGTCGCGCAGGTAGAGTCTTCACACGAGGGCTGCTGCATCTGCTGCCGCTGTATACTACTTGATTTTATACCCACCTGAAATGTCGTGATTGAAGACACGGCTCACTATCAAAACTGTTTACCCAAACGCGAACAAATGAGACTTCACCACACGATTCTAGCACGTGAGCACAGTAAACAAACAATGTTTCCTAGTAACTACAACTGCGCTAAAATACAATGAGAAAAAGATACAAAACCACTTACAGTTACTGTCACTTCCACACACACACACACACACTGTCACACACATACACTCTCTCTCACACACACACACTCTGCTGAACTTCTTCCACACATGAAACACTGAACCAGTCTAATGCTCACAGGTGATTCACTGCAGCGGGTACCTGAAGCTCCGTCAGTTCGTGATGGATGTGTCTCTGTACGAGTCCTGCTATCAGATCGTGGGTCTGGTGGCCGTCGGTCAGTCTCTTCCTCCCAGTGGCGTGACGGAGATCAAACTCCACAGCAACATGTTCATGTTCCGCGCGAGTCTCGATCTCAAACTCATTTTCCTGGACAGCAGGTGAGATTCGACTGAACTCTGGACACTGTCTCTCACAGCCACAGCAGCACACACACACACTCTCACAGTGCAGCGCTCAACTTTCACTTCCACAGCTAATATGGTGCATTTAAGTCATGTCGGAAAGATCCTATTTACCAGTTGAACACTGCGAACATCAGGCTCTTCCTCAGTGTTTCTGTCTTTTCCAGCATAAATATCTAAACATTCTAAAATCAAGATACTCTATATTTTGCTAAAACAATTGGGACACTCCAAATCATTGAGTTCAGGTGTTCCAATCACTTCCACGGCCACAGTTGTACAAATCAAGCACTAGGCATGCAGACGCTTCTACACACATCTGTGAAAGACTGGGTTGCTATCAGGAGCTCAGTGAACTCAAGCGTGGGACCATGATCGGTTGCCACCTGTGCAATAAGTCCATTCCTGAAATTTCCTCTCTACGAAATATTCCATGGTCAACTATTAGTGGTATTATAACAAAGTGGAAGCCATTGGGAACAACAGCAACTCAGCCACGAAGTGTTAAGCCTTGTAAAATGATGGTGCATGCTAAGGCTCACAGTGCGCAGAAGTCGCCAACTTTCTGAATAGTCAATATCTACAGACCTCCAAACTTCTGTGGCCTTCAGATTAGCTCAAGAACAGTGCATAAAGCTTCATGGAATGGCTTTCCATGGCCGAGCAGCTGCATCCAAGCCTTACATCACCAAGTGCAATGCAAAGCGTGGGATGCAGTGGTGCAAAGCAGCCGCCACTGGACTCTAGAGCAGTGGAGACGTGTTCTCTGGATGGACGAATCACGCTTCTCTGTTTGGTAATCTGATGTACAAGTCTGAGTTTGGCGATTGCCAGGAGAATGGTACTTGCCTGACTGCATTGTGCCAAGTGTAGGGTTTGGTGGAGGGGGGGTTATGGTGTGGGGTTGTTTGGTGGAGGGGGGGTTATGGCGGAGGGGGGGTTATGGTGTGGGGTTGTTTGGGGGACGGGGGATGATGGTGCGGGGTTGTTTGGGGGAGGGGGGGTGATGGTGCGAGGTTGTTTGGGGAGGGGGGGTTATGGTGTGGGGTTGTTTGGTGGAGGGGGGTGATGGTGCAGTGTTTGGTGGAGGGGGGGTGATGGTGTGGGGTTGTTTGGGGGAGGGGGGTTATGGTGTGGGGTTGTTTGGTGGAGGGGGGGTGATGGTGCGGGGTTGTTTGGTGGAGGGGGGGGGTGATGGTGCGGTGTTTGGTGGAGGGGGGGTGATGGTGCGGGGTTGTTTGGGGGAGGGGGGGTGATGGTGCGGTGTTTGGTGGAGGGGGGGTGATGGTGTGGGGTTGTTTGAGGGAGGGGGGTTATGGTGTGGGGTTGTTTGGTGGAGGGGGGGTTATGGTGTGGGGTTGTTTGGTGGAGGGGGGGTGATGGTGTGGGGTTGTTTGGTGGAGGGGGGGTGATGGTGCGGGGTTGTTTGGTGGAGGTGGGGTTATGGTGTGGGGTTGTTTGGGGGAGGGGGGGTGATGGTGTGAGGTTGTTTGGGGGAGGGGGGGGTTATGGTGTGGGGTTGTTTGGTGGAGGGGGGGTGATGGTCTTGGTAAACCCTAAGGATTAAGAATGGGATGCCATTAAAGTTCATGTGCATGTGAAGGCAGACGTCCCAAAACTCTTGGCAATATAGTGCATCATTTACTGGAGAAGCAAAATGATAGATATATGTGAATATGGGAAGATATTAAGTCTTGTTTTATGAAAAATTAAGTGAGTTTGTGCTTAAAAATATCTGCCAGTGGCGTCTTGTTTCCCCTTCAAATTAAGATTATTTTTCTGGCAGATATTTGTACTTGTTTTAAGCACGTCATTTAATTTTGATCAGTTTTTCAGTAAAAAAGATTTAATATCTTCAGTCATTTTGCTTCTGTGCTGTAAAACGAGACAGAATCACTGAGGAAGAGCCTCATGTAGCAGCGAACGCACGATCAACCGTGAGAAACAGCTTCTGTATCGATGGTCAATTTGTTGAAATTAATATTTTTTCCATTTACAATAAAACTAAATTGCATGTACAAAATAATATAACGATACAATTTACATCATCTCCTTAAAATTAATAAAAACAAAACAAAACATGCATTCTTTAATCATAATTTTGTAGATTTAAAAAATCTTGCAGAATTTTTGTAGAAATGGTACATCGCAATCTTGCTCCAATCAAAGTGACTTGACATCATATTTCCGACACAAAACTTCTCAGGAGGACTTGAATGCACCAATCATACTTACAGTCTGGAAGCAGCCGGAAGAAACATCAGCTGTGATTGTTAAGCATTTAAACCATTGGTAGAAGCAGAAGGAGTCTCTTTCATCTGAACGTGTGTGTGTGTGTGTGTGTCAGGGTGGCAGAGTTAACCGGTTATGAGCCGCAGGATCTGATTGAGAAGACTCTCTACCATCACGTCCACGGCTGTGACGTCTTCCAGCTGCGATACGCACATCATCTACGTGAGTCGCTTCACACACACTTTCCTCTGTAGATCATCTATAGTCGCAGCATGAATGTGTTCGTTCTACTGACACGTCTGAGCAGCCTTTGCATGGAAACCCTAGTGAAGCTGTGTGTGTGTGTGTGTGTGTGCGTGTGTCTCAGTGCTGGTGAAGGGGCAGGTCACCACCAAGTACTACCGGCTGCTGTCGAAACACGGCGGCTGGGTCTGGTTGCAGAGCTGCGCCACCATCGTCCACAACAGCCGCTCGTCTCGACCGCACTGCATCGTCAGCGTCAACTACGTCCTCACGTGAGTGACCTTTGACCTGCTGAACTTTGACCTCCCTCACAGCAGTGTTGAGCCAGAACCGCTCGCTCTGATGCCGTGTCTCTCTCTCCGCAGGGATGTGGAATATAAAGAGATGCAGCTCTCTCAGGACCAGAGCAGATCCAGACCGTCTCTGTCCTATAAGAACTGTCTCGCAGCTCCTCAGGACTCACGCAAACAGCTGAAAGCCAAAGCAGCCAAACTCAGAAGCAAAGCCAAAGCATGTCCGTATTCGCAGGTGAAGGTGCTGACAGACTCACCTGGGAACGTGACCTCGAGTGCTTGTGGTTTCCAGACCTCGCTGGAGTCTCTGTCCTGGAAGAGCTGCCAGCAGAGCCCCGTCTCACTGATGCACGTCCAGGAGCCGTCTCACACGCTGCCTCTGTCCTATGCATACACATACACGCACACACACACACACACGCAGGCCTCCAGCGACTGCCGGAAAGCACCAGTGACCCCGATCTCCTCCAGACGACCCGTCCTCTCCTCACTGCAGTCGCCCTGGAGCTGCGCTAATAAACCTGCGGCGCACCTGCAAACTCCTGCCTGCAGCGCATTCTCTGGTACCTACACACACACACACACCAGAGTCACTGACTTAAGATCTGACAGACGGACACATAGCAGGGCTGTTAATCGCTAATAGCGATTAAACTGAACTCTTTCCCCGGCATTGATGGGATTTTCCACTGTTTTACTGTAGGGGGCGCCGTTACGCATTCTCTGAGTACTGAACCTCTGGATCAAAACACAGGTGAAGAAGCAGCAGGAGCGAGCAGCAGAAGCGAGCGATAGAAGCGAGCAGCAGAAGTGAGCGATAGAAGCGAGCGATAGAAGCGAGCAGCAGAAGCGAGCGATAGAAGCGAGCAGCAGAAGCGAGCGATAGAAGCGAGCAGCAGAAGCGAGCGATAGAAGCGAGCAGCAGAAGCGAGCGATAGAAGCGAGCAGCAGGAGCGAGCAGCAGAAGCGAGCGATAGAAGCGAGCGATAGAAGCGAGCAGCAGAAGCGAGCGATAGAAGCGAGCAGCAGGAGCGAGCAGCAGAAGCGAGCGATAGAAGCGAGCGATAGAAGCGAGCAGCAGAAGCGAGCGATAGAAGCGAGCAGCAGGAGCGAGCAGCAGAAGCGAGCGATAGAAGCGAGCAGCAGGAGCGAGCAGCAGGAGCGAGCAGCAGGAGCGAGCAGCAGAAGCGAGCGATAGAAGCGAGCAGCAGGAGCGAGCAGCAGGAGCGAGCAGCAGGAGCGAGCAGCAGAAGCGAGCGATAGAAGCGAGCAGCAGAAGCGAGCGATAGAAGCGAGCAGCAGGAGCGAGCAGCAGGAGCGAGCAGCAGAAGCGAGCGATAGAAGCGAGCAGCAGGAGCGAGCAGCAGGAGCGAGCAGCAGGAGCGAGCAGCAGAAGCGAGCGATAGAAGCGAGCAGCAGAAGCGAGCAGCAGAAGCGAGCGATAGAAGCGAGCAGCAAAAGCGAGTGATAGAAGCGAGCGATAGAAGCATTGCTGACGCACATGTATGAGTTAGGGTGCTGTCTGGAGACTTTTTTAAGAGGAAAGAGTTAATTTTAAGTTTCCTCAAATGCATCGATTCTGTTGATTTATATTAGATTCATTTTTGAATCATAGATCAATATTTCTATAGCGTTTAAACAGTACAGATCATTTCAAGCTTCACAGAAATGAACAGGAAATGATCAGAATCAATGATGCAAACTTCATCAAATATGAGACAAATTCAGATTCTGCTCTAGAAGACAGTCCTGATTCAGTTCAGGTTCTGTTCTCATCTGATTGTGTCAGTGCGGTCAGACCAATAATATCACTGAATATTAACTCTTTCCACTTTCCACAGTTTTTTTTGTTTTTGTTCTCAAGAAAAGCTGAGAAAATCGTGTTTTTGTCAAAGACTACATGTGCGTCAGCAATGCTTCTATTGCTTGTTTCTGCTTCTTTTTCACATGTCCTTTGATCTGCAGATTCTCTACTCTTTTAGAAGTTATAGCGCCCCCTACAGTATCAATAAGAAAATTCTGTCAATGGCGTGGAAAGAGTTGTGTCTTTTAAACCCCAAATAAGCAAGCTAAAAACCAAAGGAACTGCTAAACTAGTATAGAGTATAATATTTAAACATGAAATCAGTTAAAGGGGACATATCATGGAAATCTGACTTTTCCCGTGTGTAAGTGCTATAATCGGTGCTTCTACCAACACAGAAAACATGAAAAGTGAAACCCACCAACTTTGTTTTGGTGAGCCTTTCTCTGCAAGCATGTCAAAAATAAGCCGATCAGATTTCCTGAGTCTCTCCGTAAGGCTGCACTCGCTACTGGTTATTCTGGGATTCTGGATGAGGGAGATTGGCCTGTTTTGTTATTGCTGGAGTCTCTGAAAAGGGACAAATTTGACAAGCTATAATAAATGATCTGGTATTTTGAGCTGAAATTTCACAGACACATTCTGGCGATTCCATAGATTTATATTACATCTGGTGAAAAGGGGCCTTTAATAAAATGTCACCTTTAATACCAAATTTCATAGTGAATCGAATTGAATGGTTCTGAGGTCATGAATGGTCTAGATTCACAGAAAGCGACCCGCACATCTAACCCGCTCTGTGTTCATTAGGTCCGGCGGCCGACGGCGCGTTCGCAGCTCAGCTTCTGCCCGGAGGCTTCAGACCCGCCACTGCGTTTAAAGAGGAACCCGGTCAGAACCAGAACCAGGGCTTCGGTCAGCGCAGGCCATACGAGGACAGGGTCTCGGATCAGAGCGACCTGGACGAGAAGAGGCTGCTGGGAACGACACAGAGTCCGTACGTTTCTCTGAACCTCCACCATGTTCTGTCCAAGCGCGGCTCTCTCCCACCTGGACCCTGCGGTCTGAGCGAGGAGGGGAACCCGTACCTGTACCGGACCCAGAGCGCTCCCGACGGACACCGGCCGTACCTGTACCGGACCCAGAGCCCCGGTCCCGACGGACACCGGCCGTACCTGTACCGGACCCAGAGCCCCGGTCCCGACGGACACCGCGCTCCTCACTGCATCGGCACATCGGTCATCATCAGCAACGAAAGGTGACGCGCCGTCTGATCACACTGACCTCCGACCTCTTCTACTGTTTTACGCAAAGCTGCAGATGTTCTGATCACACATAAAGCAACGTCAGGTATGGAATATATTTTTTCCCGTTGTGCAGCCAGTTCAACGGGATACTAGAGCCATCCTTTCCGGAATACCCAGGAAGAAGAAGCTTAAATACGTTTCGGTGATTCAGGGTCTACAGATGAACGTCACTGTTCACTAAACTCACAGATATGCAAGTGACATAATGATCCACGTATTGTATTTGAAACATGCTTTTGTGCCATTATTTACCAAATGAAAACATTTAATCTATTTTAACCATTTAAAAGCAAACTTTCAGCAGGACTTCTGTAACTACAGACAAATTTCAGAATTGAAGTGTTGATTACAGCCTCCTCATCTATCATTGGTCAGTTGGACTGGTAGTCCCGCCCCAGACTCACGTGATTGGACAGATCAATGTCGCAGAGTTTCACTCTTCAGGACGTTAAACTACCAATGACTCTGAAGATTAAACTAACACAATGGCCCGGTTTCACAGACGAGGCTTAGATTAAGCCAGGATTAGGCCTTAGTTCAATTAGGGCATTTAAGCAGCTTTTATAAACGTGCCTTAGAAAAAAACATTACTGATGTGCATCTTGAGACAAAACAACGGCACTGACATGTTTTAAGAGATGCTTTCAGTCTCAAACATGCATTTTAGTCTGCATTAGTTTAAGCCTGGTCTGTGAAACCGGGGGAATGTGTCATAATTCAGCTTTAAATGAAGAACTTTTAAACATTGCCTTTCATACTTGAGCTGGAATGATATGATTTCTGTGGACATCTGAAGAAAAACAATAATTTATTTGGTCCGGTTTTTCTGTTGTTGAACAACCAATCTCTGATATTTCGCTGCTATCGTCAAGCGATGGCGTGTTTATTGCCATCGACCACATCATAGCTTGATTATTTATGATCGGACTTTTGCAGGTTTACTAAAATGACTGGAACTAGTTTGCTTAGAAACTCAATAAACTTGAGGTGACGCATGTGAGCGTCTCCCAGCAACAAAATGTCCATCAAAAGCAATGATTCTCAAAAGCTTCATTATTAATGTTATTATTGTTGGCGCAGGAACTTTCATCTCCGATTCCATTTGAGAAAAGCCGTTTGATAAAGATCTAATACTCCTCAGACGAGGGTTAACGCTGGCTCTGTTTGTTTGCGGAGGAAGACTGCGGCTCTTATGATCTTGAGGAAGAGCACACCGTCTCTGGGGAGAGGAGATGACTCTGGTATTAGAGATGATAGATGTGTGCTGACCTTCTGACCTCCAGCTGAAATTGTTTAACAGGATATTGTGGATCTGAGAGCTATTTGCTTAATGATTTCTAAAGGCTGAGCAGTTTAGAGACGCACTCGAGCCGCGGACACCTGAAGAGTCGCATCCATGATCGAACACTGATCGCCGTGAGTGTGAGGAAGTGGTCGAGGATTAATGTGTGTGTAATGAAGTGAAAGATCTCAGAGTTTAGAGAATGGAGGAATATTTTCACCTCATCAAGACGAGAGACGAAACTGAAGCACGAGGTGTGGATGATGGATGAGCTGCGAGATGTAGAGGGAGGATGAACGAGACACTGCCAGTACACACACACACACTCACAGCACTTCACTGATGGAACACACACTCACGACATGTCAGTCACAATGATTTTATTTCATTTTGTACAATTCAGGAATGTGTTCTTTAAAAGCGATCATCCATATATCAGTTTACAAACCATGGATCATTACAAAATATTGAGTGATATTGACAGATTTAACACCACCTGATTTATGAACAAACAAGTCACCTCAAAATCTAAAGAGAAATAACAATTAAAAGTTTTAACAAGTGTCAGTCAGAGAGGACGAGAGTTTGTTAGACAGTAAAAATCAGAGTAACAGCCTTTCCTCGGATCATACTCTCCCGTCTGCTCCTCAGATCGACTCCTTTACAGGGAAACTCCTCTAACCGGAAGAATCACAGAAACCTCGTCATCTTATTCAAATCAATGTCTGTGTTTTTCGTTGAGAAGGACGAGTGTGATGTGTGTGTGTGTTCTCTGTAATCTGTTACTGTAAACTCTGAATGAGACTTAAGAGGAAAATATTGCTCATATTAAAGCCCATGTACAGGAAGAGGCGTGTGTGAAAGTCAATGTTTACAGAATAAATGTTATTCTGAAGAAAAGATGATGTCAGAGATTCACGTTTGCTCTGGCTGGATCAGGCGTGACGCGACGGAAGCAGGACGAGTGGAGAAAAGCACCATCTCTCTGTCTGAGAGTTCCTGCTGAATGAACTGATGATGTTTGATCTGAATCTTCATCTGCTCTTGATCACCACGAGGTTCTTCATCATGTCGAAGGAGTTTCCGTCCGGCTGCAGCGCCACGAGCTGACCTCCGGCGGACACCTGCAGGAACCCGCTCTCATCCAGACCCCGAACCTCGGCCTCCGGCCCATCCTCGCTCCACAGACGCACACGCGTGCCCCTGAAACAAACACACACACACGTCAGGCCCCTGAAACACACACACGTCAGGCCCCTGAAAAACACACACACACACATCAGGCCCCTGAAACACACAGGTCAGGCCCCTGAAACACACACACACACACACGTCAGGCCCCTGAAAAACACACACACACGTCAGGCCCCTGAAACACACACACTCTTTTCTTTGAAAATCTTCAGGTGGTTCAACTAATGTTCCAGTGTTAAAAGACATTTGAACATTTTGAAGTCATCTGAATAATAAGCACATGTGATGCCCTTTACCCCCCAGCGGAGGACCCTGACCCTGACCCTAACCCTTTACCCCCCGGTGAAGGACCCTGACCCTGACCCTAACCCTTTACCCCCCGGGCGGAGGACCCTGACCCTTTACCCCCCAGCGGAGGACCCTGACCCTAACCTTGACCCTGACCCTTTACCCCCCAGCGGAGGACCCTGACCCTAACCCTGACCCTTTACCCCCCAGCGGAGGACCCTGACCCTTTACCCCCCAGCGGATGACCCTGACCCTAACCCTTTACCCCCCAGCGGAGGACCCTGACCCTTTACCCCCCAGCGGAGGACCCTGACCCTGACCCTTTACCCCCCAGCGGAGGACCCTGACCCTTTACCCCCCAGCGGAGGACCCTGACCCTTTACCCCCCAGCGGAGGACCCTGACCCTGACCCTAACCCTTTACCCCCCAGCGGAGGACCCTGACCCTGGCCCTAACCCTTTACCCCCCAGCGGAGGACCCTGACCCTAACCCTGACCCTTTACCCCCAAGCGGAGGACCCTGACCCTTTACCCCCCAGCGGAGGACCCTGACCCTAACCCTTTACCCCCCAGCGGAGGACCCTGACCCTAACCCTTTACCCCCCAGCGGAGGACCCTGACCCTTTACCCCCCAGCGGAGGACCCTGACCCTAACCCTTTAACCCCCCCCAGCGGAGGACCCTGACCCTTTACCCCCCAGCGGAGGACCCTGACCCTAACCCTTTACCCCCCCCCAGCGGAGGACCCTGACCCTTTACCCCCCAGCGGAGGACCCTGACCCTTTACCCCCCAGCGGAGGACCAGTCATTGTGTTTAATAACATCATTATTCACTGTATAAAGTGTCGACCTGCAACTGTCACAGCAGAAAGCTATTTCTGCGTGATTTAGAGCATAAACTTAGTTTGTTGATATAAATTGATGCATGTAAGTTGCTTCATTGATGTCAGATGTTAGATCTGAGCAGCGTGAGCGTGTTACAGTGATGTCACTACACAAGAGCACACAGGTGCTGTTAGATGAAGTGCGACGCCTGTTCGGTTGCCTTTACATTTAGCAATATTTCATATTCTGACTCTGAATGTAATTGCAAATGTTCATAATAACAGTAAAATACCAGTTCTTGCCATAAAATAAATATTGTGATGACAAGAAATGGCAAAGCAACTAAACGTGTTGCACTTTACCCTCCATCAGGGACCAGAGTCATTGTGTTTATTCACTATTCCATGACAATCTCCACACTAGTTAAACTCTGACTGCAGATGAGCCGTTTAAGCAGACACAAATCATCTTTCTTTCAAAGTTCACTGTTGTTTCCCATTTAACTAAATAAAACCCAGACACTAATTCACTTAAAAGCTTTCTGTGTCGAGGTCAAAGTTCAAAATTAGGAGTTGACTGTTTTATTAAAAATCTTCAGTTGGTTCCACTAAAGTGCTTAAGTGTTAAAGACGTTCAGTTCAGTGGGTTAAGCTGAACATGTTCAGTCAGTCAGAGAGTGTTGAGTCCGGGACTGGGAATAATGCGACGCCTGTTCGGCTGCTTCGGGGTTTTTCCTGTCGATGGCAGTTTTATTTAATTTTAATCTGGTTGAGATATATTTTTAAATCTGTTCTGATTTCTGGTGGATTTTAATTTTAATGTGATGCAAAGTTGTAAACTAGAAACTTTTTTTTTGTAAACTAGAAACTTTTTTTCTAAACTAGAAACCTTTTCTTTCACAAGCTCCCAGTTTGCACATGTATTCGCTGCTAAACTGGTCAAATATCATCCATATGTAGAATGAGGCATCAATAATTTATGGTATCTTACATTCTAAGCTGTACATTTACAAAAAACTTTTTTTAAGTTAATGTATATAGTAATTTTCTTAGAATGTTTTAGCATTAGAGTGGAGTAAAAATTTAGATAATTAAAAAAAAAACTATAATTGGCCTAATAGTTAAAAAAAAGGTTCCTTAAGTTAGCAGCCTGTTAGCCCGGGACACACCAACCCGACGCCACAGAACTAGCGCTGATGAAAGGCCTACAGGGGCGCTGCTGAGTAGGTCCCCACTTGGGCAAAAATGTAAAACATTCAGTGTTTTTTACTTGATTTACTTGATTTGAACATGTTTTGAAGCGTGACCAACAGGGTTAGGGTTAGGACCCCTCGGCGGGCTCCTGTCGGTGAGTGTGTAACGACACCATGGCCCCTGTTAGATAGGTGGACACACACACACACTCACCCGTGCACCCAGCGGCTGTAGTAGAGCGGCAGCAGAGTCTCTGAGCCGCGCTCCTGGAAGTCTGAGACGAAGCGCTCCAGCAGCGTGACGGATCGGGCGATGAGCTGCTCCGGCTCCAGCGGCTCCAGACCGCGGTTCTGCTCCCGGTTCTGCTGGCGCACCAGGTCGTTGATGCAGACCGTCGGGTTGCTGTTGCTCACGTTGAAGCCGCAGCCTGAGGGAAACAGGAGAGACGTCACGCGTGACACTGATGATGCGGTGCTAACCGTAACCCGAGCGAGACGCACCGATCCGAAGGCTGAAGCTCTGACCCGTCAGGCTGGAGTTCACCAGAACCCCGCCCAGCTTCATCAGGTTACTGTAGTAGATGTCATTGGGCCACTTCAGCCGCAGGTCCACGTCCTGCACACACACACACACACACACACGGACATTCACATGAGGAACATCTCAGGCAATCTGTCAAACGACAGCAATATTCTCTAACTACAGCAGAAAGAGGAATGTGAGTCATGTGATTCACCGCTTCACCTCGAAGGGGTGTGTGTGTGTGTGTGTGCTCAGTGCAGTGTTTTTGACAACACATTTTGATTTAGTTTTAGTCATATTTTAATCATCTGAACTGTTTGTTTTAGTCGACTAAAATCTAATGGGTTTAGTTAAATTGTAATGCATCAATTCTCTAAAATATCCAAACTCATGATCTACTCCTGGAGGAAACATCTATTATCCTGCGATACAGACACAGATTGACCGTGAGCTACACTGGGGTCTGCCTTTACTTTTAGGAGTGTGTTTATGGGAATTATTCTTCTAGAAGCGCATTAGTGAGGTCAGACACTGATGTTGGACGAGAAGCTCTCAGTCTCGCTCTAACCCATCCCAAAGCTGTTCTCTCGGGCTGAGCTCAGGACTCTGTGCAGGAGTCCAGTTCCTCCACACCAAACTCCTCATCCATGTGTTTATGGTCCTGCTCTGTGCACTGGAGCGCAGTCATGCTGGAACAGGAGCATCCCCAAACTCTTCCCACAAAGTTGGAGCATGAAACTGTCCAAAATATCTTAGTCTGCTGAAGCATTAAGAGTTCCTTTCCCTGGAACTAAGAGGCCGAGCCCTGAAGAACAACCTCGCACCATCACCCCCCCTCCACCAAACAACCCCACACCATAACCCCCCCTCCCCCAAACAACCTCACACCATCACCCCCCCTCCCCCAAACAACCTCACACCATCACCCCCCCTCCCCCAAACAACCTCACACCATCACCCCCCCTCCCCCAAACAACCTCACACCATAACCCCCCCTCCCCCAAACAACCCCACACCATAACCCCCCCTCCCCCAAACAACCTCACACCATCACCCCCCCTCCCCCAAACAACCCCACACCATCACCCCCCCTCCACCAAACACCGCACCATCACCCCCCCTCCACCAAACAACCTCGCACCATCACCCCCCCTCCCCCAAACAACCTCGCACCATCACCCCCCCTCCCCCAAACAATGCCACACCATCACCCCCCCTCCACCAAACAACCCCGCACCATCACCCCCCCTCCACCAAACAACCCCGCACCATCACCCCCCCTCCCCCAAACAACCTCGCACCATCACCCCCCCTCCCCCAAACAATGCCGCACCATCACCCCCCCTCCACCAAACAACCCCGCACCATCACCCCCCCTCCCCCAAACAACGCCACACCATCACCCCCCCTCCACCAAACAACCTCGCACCATCACCCCCCTCCACCAAACAACCACCAAACAACCCCGCACCATCACCCCCCCTCCACCAAACAACCCCGCACCATCACCCCCCCTCCCCCAAACAACCTCGCACCATCACCCCCCCTCCCCCAAACAATGCCGCACCATCACCCCCCCTCCACCAAACAACCCCGCACCATCACCCCCCCTCCCCCAAACAACGCCACACCATCACCCCCCCTCCACCAAACAACCTCGCACCATCACCCCCCTCCACCAAACAACCCCACACCATCACCCCCCCTCCCCCAAACAACGCCACACCATCACCCCCCCTCCACCAAACAACCTCGCACCATCACCCCCCCTCCACCAAACAACCTCACACCATCACCCCCCCTCCCCCAAACAACCTCACACCATCACCCCCCCTCCCCCAAACAACCCCACACCATATCCCCCCCTCCACCAAACACCGCACCATCACCCCCCCCTCCCCCAAACAACCCCGCACCATCACCCCCCCTCCCCCAAACAACCCTGCACCATATATTATGTATTATATTATTAAATATTATGTATACAGCAATCAGCGGATGGCGGGCGGGTGCGGTTTTGAAAATTGGTCAAAAACGTTGGTGCGGACGGATGATGAGTTTTGTGATGCGGTTGCGGATGAAATAATAGCCCATCCGCGCATCTCTACCACACGTATCCGGGCAGTGTGTGTGTGTGTGTGTGTGTGTGCATGCACCTCGTATCCGGGTAGTGTGTGTGTGCTTGTGCTTGTGTACCTCGTATCCGGGCAGTCTGTGTGTGTGTGTGTGTGTGTGTGTGTGTGTGTGCACCTCGTATCCAGGTATAGTGCGCTTGTGTGTGTGTACCTCGTATCCGGGCAGTGTTCTCACAGACTCCACCACAGCGAGGGCCACGAGGTGCTGCAGGAACGGGAGTCTCTGTCCGAGTCGAGAGTTCAGAGGAATCTGCAGGTGGAGAGAGAACATGGCGCAGCCCAGAGGACTCAACCACGCGTTCCCTCCGCGGCCTGGACACACACACACACACACACACACAATTAATGACTGACACGCTCGTTCACATGTTAAACCAGAGTTAACGGCTGTCTGAGAGCTGATGGAAGCTGCTGACCTTTGCCCTGAGTCTGACGCGCTGCTATGGCGATTAACCCTTCCTGTGGCGACTGCGACACCAGCCTGCAGGAGGAAGAGGAAACACACACACTCTGATCACAGTCACACATTTACTGGAAACATTCAGCCGTTTCACTGCGTTCACTGGAGAACTCCACGCTTGCTGCACTGTTACTGACCTTTGACCCCTGCTCTATACCTGCAGCCTCAAACACCCCCACTTAAAACAACAGCTATACACAACCTGCACTCAAACACACACACACACACTCACAGTAATTGCTACATAAACAGATGATTATTCTCACAAAAGTTCAATAGTCACATCCGCTCTCAAATGTCAATCAAATCTCTGTCGCAGGAGTGTGTGTGTGTGTGTGTGTGTGTGTGTGCTTGCTGCATCTCGCCATTCATCACATTTCTCTTCTGAAGGTTTCAGCAGCCTGACGAGTGTAAAGTGTTTCTCCAGCGTTACAGGCTCGGGAATCTGGATCCGTGTGTCATTTAGAGCGAACACATTTACAGAAGAGCTTAAGCTGGTGCTGAAAGCCAAGACACACACACACACACACAGAGAGCAGCATTCAGATGCAAAGAGACGCCTCTCTGTAATCCACCTATTCAGCGCAGCACTGCATCATGGGACGCTGCTATCAGAGCAGCAGGAAGAACAGTGTTTCAGTGTCCATCACTCCTGTGCTGCAACCACATGCTAATCACACACCAGGAGTGTGTTTTCTCAGAGTTTTAATTGAACTAGACGTTCTCGCAAGAAACGAGGAAAAACTGCAGAAACAGAAACCCGGCGGTCTGAGGCATCAAACACACAAACACGCAGAACTACTGAAACACAGCCCAGCAGAACCACTGAACACACACCAGCAGAACTACTGAACACACACCAGCAGAACCACTGAACACACACCAGCAGAACCACTGAACACACACCAGCAGAACTACTGAAACACACACCAGCAGAACTACTGAAACACACACCAGCAGAACTACTGAACACACACCAGCAGAACTACTGAACACACACCAGCAGAACTACTGAACACACACCAGCAGAACTACTGAAACACACACCAGCAGAACAACTGAACACACACCAGCAGAACTACTGAACACACATCAGCAGAACTACTGAAACACAGACCAGCAGAACTACTGAAACACACACCAGCAGAACTACTGAAACACAGACCAGCAGAACTACTGAAACACAGACCAGCAAAACTACTGAAACACACACCAGCAGAACTACTGAAACACACACCAGCAGAACTACTGAAACACACACCAGCAGAACTACTGAAACACACACCAGCAGATATACTGAACACACACCAGCAGAACTACTGAACACACACCAGCAGAACTACTGAAACACACA
This sequence comes from Abramis brama, assembly GCF_963993115.1. Classification (NCBI taxonomy): domain Eukaryota; kingdom Metazoa; phylum Chordata; class Actinopteri; order Cypriniformes; family Leuciscidae; genus Abramis; species Abramis brama. The sequence continues at coordinate 29,287,359 of NC_139987.1, read as the reverse complement.
CCAGCAGAACAACTGAAACACACACCAGCAGAACAACTGAACACACACCAGCAAAACAACTGAAACACACACCAGCAGAACAACTGAACACACACCAGCAAAACTACTGAAACACACACCAGCAGAACAACTGAACACACACCAGCAGAACTACTGAAACACACACCAGCAGAACAACTGAAACACACACCAGCAGAACAACTGAACACACACCAGCAGAACTACTGAAACACACACCAGCAGAACAACTGAACACACACCAGCAAAACTACTGAAACACACACCAGCAGAACTACTGAACACACACCAGCAGAACTACTGAAACACACACCAGCAGAACTACTGAAACACACACCAGCAGAACTACTGAACACACACCAGCAGAACTACTGAAACACAGACCAGCAAAACTACTGAAACACACACCAGCAGAACTACTGAAACACACACCAGCAGAACAACTGAACACACACCAGCAGAACAACTGAAACACACACCAGCAGAACAACTGAACACACACCAGCAGAACTACTGAAACACACACCAGCAGAACAACTGAACACACACCAGCAAAACTACTGAAACACACACCAGCAGAACTACTGAACACACACCAGCAGAACTACTGAAACACACACCAGCAGAACTACTGAAACACAGACCAGCAAAACTACTGAAACACACACCAGCAGAACTACTGAACGCACACCAGCAGAACAACTGAACGCACACCAGCAAAACTACTGAAACACACACCAGCAGAACTACTGAACACACACCAGCAGAACTACTGAAACACACACCAGCAGAACTACTGAAACACACACCAGCAGAACTACTGAACACACACCAGCAGAACTACTGAAACACAGACCAGCAAAACTACTGAAACACACACCAGCAGAACTACTGAACACACACCAGCAGAACTACTGAAACACACACCAGCAGAACTACTGAAACACACACCAGCAGAACTACTGAACACACACCAGCAGAACTACTGAAACACAGACCAGCAAAACTACTGAAACACACACCAGCAGAACTACTGAACGCACACCAGCAGAACAACTGAACGCACACCAGCAGAACTACTGAAACACACACCAGCAGAACTACTGAAACACACACCAGCAGAACAACTGAACACACACCAGCAGAACTACTGAAACACACACCAGCAGAACTACTGAACACACACCAGAACTACTGAACACACACCAGCAGAACTACTGAACACACACCAGCAGAACTTACTCAACACACCAGAAGAACTACTGAAACACACACGCAGAACTACTGAAACACACAAGCAGAACTACTGAACACACCAGCAGAACTACTGAACACACACCAGCAGAACTACTGAACACACACCAGCAGAACTACTGAAAACACACCAGCAGAGCTACTGAAACACAAGCAGAACTACTGAAACACACACGCAGAACTACTGAAAAACACACAAGCAGAACTACTGAAACACACACGCAGAACTACTGAAACACACCAGAACTACTGAAACACACACGCAGAACTACTGAACACACCAGCAGAATTACTGAACACACATCAGCAGAACTACTGAACACACACCAGCAGAACTACTGAAACACACACGCAGAACTACTGAAACACACAAGCAGAACTACTGAAACACACCAGCAGAACTACTGAACACACACCAGCAGAACTACTGAAACACACACCAGCAGAACTACTGAAACACACAAGCAGAACTACTGAAACACACCAGCAGAACTACTGAAACACACAAGCAGAACTACTGAAACACACACCAGCAGAACTACTGAAACGCACATCAGCAGAACTACTGAAACGCACATCAGCAGAACTACTGAACCGCACACCAGCAGAACTACCGAAACACACCAGCACCACTGAAACACACAAGCAGAACCACTGAAACACACCAGCAGAACTACTGAAACACACACGCAGAACTACTGAAACGCACCAGAACCACTGAAACACACAAGCAGAACCACTGAAACACACCAGCAGAACTACTGAACACACACCAGCAGAACTACTGAAACACACCAGAACCACTGAAACACACACAGAACCACTGAAACACACCAGCGGAACTACTGAACACACCAGCGGAACTACTGAAACACACACGCAGAACTACTGAACACACAAGCAGAACTACTGAACACACCAGCAGAACTACTGAACACACCTGAAACACACCAGCAGAACTACTGAACACACCAACAGAACTACTGAAACACACACGCAGAACTACTGAACACACAAGCAGAACTACTGAACACACCAGCAGAACTACTGAACACACAAGCAGAACTACTGAACACACCAGCAGAACTACTGAACACACCTGAAACACACCAGCAGAACTACTGAACACACCAGCAGAACTACTGAACACACCAGCAGAACTACTGAAACACACAAGCAGAACTACTGAAACACACACGCAGAACTACTGAACACACCAGCAGAACTACTGAAACACACAAGCAGAACTACTGAACACACCAGCAGAACTACTGAACACACCTGAAACACACCAGCAGAACTACTGAACACACAAGCAGAACTACTGAAACACACAAGCAGAACTACTGAAACACACCAGTGGAACTACTGAACACACCAGCAGAACTACTGAACACACCTGAAACACACCAGCAGAACTACTGAAACACACACGCAGAACTACTGAACAGACAAGCAGAACTACTGAACACACAAGCATAACTACTGAACACACCAGCAGAACTACTGAAGCACACCAGCAGAACTACTGAAACACACATGCAGAACTACTGAACACACACGCAGAACTACTGAACACACCAGCAGAACTACTGAAACACACAAGCAGAACTACTGAAACACACACACAGAACTACTGAACACACCAGCAGAACTACTGAAACACACAAGCAGAACTACTGAAACACACCAGCGGAACTACTGAACACACCAGCAGAACTACTGAACACACCTGAAATACACCAGCAGAACTACTGAACACACAAGCAGAACTACTGAAACACACAAGCAGAACTACTGAAACACACCAGCGGAACTACTGAACACACCAGCAGAACTACTGAACACACCTGAAACACACCAGCAGAACTACTGAACACACCAGCAGAACTACTGAACACACAAGCAGAACTACTGAACACACAAGCAGAACTACTGAACACACACCAGTAGAACTACTGAACACACCAGCAGAACTACTGAACACACACCAGCAGAACTACTGAACACACCAGCAGAACTACTGAACACACACCAGCAGAACTACTGAACACACCAGCAGAACTACTGAACACACAAGCAGAACTACTGAACACACAAGCAGAACTACTGAACACACAAGCAGAACTACTGAACACACCAGCAGAACTACTGAACACACCAGCAGAACTACTGAACACACACCAGCAGAACTACTGAACACACCAGCAGAACTACTGAACACACCAGCAGAACTACTGAACACACCAGCAGAACTACTGAACACACACCAGCAGAACAACTGAACACACCAGCAGAACTACTGAACACACACCAGCAGAACTACTGAACACACCAGCAGAACTACTGAACACACCAGCAGAACTACGAACACACACCAGCAGAACTACTGAACACACCAGCAGAACTACTGAACACACATCAGCAGAACTACTGAACACACCTGAAACACACCAGCAGAACTACTGAAACACACCAGCGGAACTACTGAACACACCAGCGGAACTACTGAACACACCAGCAGAACTACTGAACACACCAGCAGAACTACTGAACACACCTGAAACACACCAGCAGAACTACTGAAACACACCAGCGGAACTACTGAACACACCAGCAGAACTACTGAACACACCTGAAACACACCAGCAGAACTACTGAAACACACCAGCGGAACTACTGAACACACCAGCGGAACTACTGAACACACCAGCAGAACTACTGAACACACCAGCAGAACTACTGAACACACCTGAAACACACCAGCAGAACTACTGAAACACACCAGCGGAACTACTGAACACACCAGCAGAACTACTGAACACACCTGAAACACACCAGCAGAACTACTGAAACACACCAGCGGAACTACTGAACACACCAGCAGAACTACTGAACACACCTGAAACACACCAGCAGAACTACTGAAACACACCAGCGGAACTACTGAACACACCAGCAGAACTACTGAACACACAAGCAGAACTACTGAACACACAAGCAGAACTACTGAAACACACAAGCAGAACTACTGAACACACCAGCAGAACTACTGAACACACAAGCAGAACTACTGAACACACAAGCAGAACTACTGAACACACCAGCAGAACTACTGAACACACCTGAAACACACCAGCAGAACTACTGAAACACACCAGCAGAACTACTGAACACACAAGCAGAACTACTGAACACACCAGCAGAACTACTGAACACACACCAGTAGAACTACTGAACACACCAGCAGAACTACTGAACACACACCAGCAGAACTACTGAACACACACCAGCAGAACCACTGAAACACACACCAGCAGAACTACGAACACACACCAGCAGAACTACTGAACACACATCAGCAGAACCACTGAACACACCAGCAGAACCACTGAACACACACCAGCAGAACCACTGAACACACACCAGCAGAACTACTGAACACACCAGCAGAACTACTGAACACACCTGAAACACACCAGCAGAACTACTGAAACACACCAGCGGAACTACTGAACACACCAGCAGAACTACTGAACACACCAGCGGAACTACTGAACACACCAGCAGAACTACTGAACACACCAGCAGAACTACTGAACACACCTGAAACACACCAGCAGAACTACTGAAACACACCAGCGGAACTACTGAACACACCAGCAGAACTACTGAACACACCTGAAACACACCAGCAGAACTACTGAAACACACCAGCGGAACTACTGAACACACCAGCAGAACTACTGAACACACCTGAAACACACCAGCAGAACTACTGAAACACACCAGCGGAACTACTGAACACACCAGCAGAACTACTGAACACACAAGCAGAACTACTGAACACACAAGCAGAACTACTGAAACACACAAGCAGAACTACTGAACACACCAGCAGAACTACTGAACACACAAGCAGAACTACTGAACACACAAGCAGAACTACTGAACACACCAGCAGAACTACTGAACACACCTGAAACACACCAGCAGAACTACTGAAACACACACGCAGAACTACTGAACACACAAGCAGAACTACTGAACACACCAGCAGAACTACTGAACACACACCAGTAGAACTACTGAACACACCAGCAGAACTACTGAACACACACCAGCAGAACTACTGAACACACACCAGCAGAACCACTGAAACACACACCAGCAGAACTACGAACACACACCAGCAGAACTACTGAACACACATCAGCAGAACCACTGAACACACACCAGCAGAACCACTGAACACACACCAGCAGAACTACTGAAACACACCAGCAGAACTACTGAACACACCAGCAGAACTACTGAACACACCTGAAACACACCAGCAGAACTACCGAAACACACCAGCAGAACTACTGAAACACACACCAGTAGAACTACTGAACACACCAGCAGAACTACTGAACACACACCAGTAGAACTACTGAACACACCAGCAGAACTACTGAACACACCAGCAGAACTCCTGAACACACCAGCAGAACTACGAACACACACCAGCAGAACTACTGAACACACCAGCAGAACTACGAACACACACCAGCAGAACTACTGAACACAACAGCAGAACTACTGAACACACATCAGCAGAACTACTGAACACACCAGCAGAACCACTGAACACACACCAGCAGAACTACTGAACACACCTGAAACACACCAGCAGAACTACCGAAACACACCAGCAGAACTACTGAAACACACACCAGTAGAACTACTGAACACACCAGCAGAACTACTGAACACACCAGCAGAACCACTGAACACACACCAGCAGAACTACTGAACACACCAGCAGAACTACTGAAACACACCAGCAGAACTACTGAAACACACCAGCAGAACTACTGAACACACCAGCAGAACTACTGAAACACATACCAGCAGAACTACTGAACACACACCAGCAGAACTACTGAACACACCTGAAACACACCAGCAGAACTACCGAAACACACCAGCAGAACCACTGAAACACACACCAGCAGAACTACTGAACACACACCAGCAGAACTACTGAACACACACCAGCAGAACCACTGAACACACCAGCAGAACCACTGAACGCACACCAGCAGAACTACTGAAACACACACCAGCAGAACTACTGAACACACCAGCAGAACTACTGAACACACACCAGCAGAACTACTGAACACACCAGCAGAACTACTGAACACCAGCACACAGAAGGAAACGAGTCAGAGTGACGATCAGATGTGCAAAACACTACAGGAAAATGACTGCAGATCTTCAGTGGGTGTTCAGCACTTCAGCTCCATACACACACTGCAGTGAGATCGTGATCCCGGTGCAGCAGCGGCCGTTAGGCAGACACTGGCGGTTGAGCGGATAACTGAGAGCGTTGACAGTGTGTCAGGAGCGGATCATGACACAGCAGTGTGTGTGAGAGTGAGCATCAACAGCAGTCTGTGTGTGTGTGTGTGAGAGTGTATGCCAGGGGTTTTCAAAGTGGGGGCCGCCAGGGGGGCCGCAGCAAGTTGAAAAAAAAAAAAGTTAAAAAAAGTTAAAAAATAAATATTTGCTAATATGAGTATTGTTATGAAAAAACATTATAATAATTTGTTGCATAGCCTATCTGATATCTGATTGATCGGCTAGTGACAAGAATTGGCTGATTTTCACGTGATTTTCAGTCTGACATATGCCGATTCAAATGCACTCGGGCGCTGCATGTATAACATCGCGCAACATCAACATCACACATGCACACAGAACGCACATGTAGGAAACCTTGTGAATTACGGCCGTTTCAGATCGCGAGCGGCGCGAATTTTTTTCGGCGTGCATGTTCAGTGAGTGCATTCACACCGCGAGCTGGAGCAGCGCGTGAGCGTCAAGAAGGAGCGTCGCATGAGCAGCAGTGAAGCGGAGGGTTTCGACGCCGAGTCTATTTTTGTAGCGCTGCTCACGCTCAGTTAAAGTGAAAGCACACTTTTGATGGACAAAATAAATATGATTTCACTCAAAAAAATGCACATAATTTGCATGTATAGTGTGTTTTAACAAGGAGTAGGCTATGTCAGAAAAGAAAATGAAGACAAAAATATTTATAGAGAATGTATCCATTTAAACTTGTTTTTATTAACCAGTTTGGGTAAAAGTGGTGTTTTATTATATATATATATATATATATATATATATATATATATAGAAAATAAATATTTGTGTGTGCTGTAAAGTGGTTAGAAAAAATGAAATCAGAATCGGCTTAAATCTGTATCGGCAGGTCAAACTCAATGAAAAATCGGAATCTGCCTTGAAAATTGTAATCGGTGCATCTCATCTTTCTGATTGGCTGGTATCTAACACCATCACATAATCTGATGTTCACCTAGATGTTTTATTTATTTATTTCTACATGTGCCGTGCCGTAGTATTGTCGATGGGTTCAATACGGGGGGCCTTGGCCAGAACCTAGTGGTATTTGGGGGGCCTTGGCATGGAAAAGTTTGGGAACCCCTGGTGTATGCGCATCAACAGCAGTGTGTGTGTGTGTGTGTGAGAGTGTATGTGCATCAACAGCAGTGTGTGTGTGCGCGCATCAACAGCAGTGTGTGTGTGTGTGTGTGTGTGTGAGATTATGTGCATCATCAGCAGTGTGTGTGTGTGTGTGTTTCCATTTAAGTGATTTTTTGATAGAATGAAAAGGTATAAATCAGGTTTGTGTGGCTTGTATGTTTGTCTCATTTATGCAGAATTTTTTACACAATGAAAGGTTTACGACACACAAGCACAGAAAAAACACACTGCGCTAACACTAAAACAACAATCATCAAGATCAGGGACATTAATGCTAGTCTGGGACAAGTGGAGTTCTTGAATGAATTGGTTGAGTCGAAGATTCAATGACTCATTTATAAACAGCTGCCTCATTCCTGAACGCCGCCACCTACTGGTGGTTTAGTTTCGAGTTAAAAAGTATCATTATTTCCAACATTTCTTATTTGTATATTCAAAAAATATTTAAAACAATCTCATAACACTATTTAATGCAGTTGTAATTTTTCAGTGTAAATTATTTAATTTGATTGGTAACAGCCCTATAGTGTCATATTATTCTATTTGAATTTATTGATCAAATTTAAGAATTTTAAATGAAAGATGAAGCATGTATTTAAAACGATCAGGGGAAAAAATGCCTTTATAAAAGGTTAAAATATCATAATAATGCAGTTTTAAATATGTCAAAGATGACTGAACACTGATGAGAATTACTGCTTCAGAATAAATTATATTTGCAACACAAAAATTTGCTTGTCCAGAATTTTTTGTGAATCTTTCAGCGTTTAACTTATCTGAAGGACAAGGACATGAAAAGCCCTGAAGATGAATAAAGAAATGTATTTTGTGTGGCTTGTTTGGTATAAGATGAGGCTAGAAACAGCAGATTTTGTGTTCAGTGGCAGAACTACTGTGAACGGCTTCAGACCGAAGCTCAGAGTGCGACACACACACACACACACCCGGAACGACGGACAGAACTACAGCGAAGCTCTCAGAGAGTTCCTCGCTCGCGTCTTTGTCCCGCAGAAATCAATCCCTCTCAG
>NC_139987.1:29268504-29271004 GCF_963993115.1 Abramis brama | reverse complement strand
AAAACAGCTGCTTGTCATATCCCAGATTTGATGTTCTTCTCAACAGAGAGCATGCCACATTTGTCCACCCCACGTCCTCCTCATACAACAGTCTCTGCGCTGCCTGTAATCGAAAGGTGTGGATTCTGCTCCTTATGTCAATCAGACTCTGTCCCCCCTCTTGAGTTGGAAGATAAAGAGCCGACGCAGGAATCCAATGCTGTCCAGACCAAAAGAACTCCACCAATTTTCTCTGGATGCTTTTAACAATGTCATCTGGTGGCTCTAAAACATTGAGTCTGTGCCATAACATGGAGGCGGCCAGGTTATTTGTAACCAAAACTCTACCCCTGTAGGATAGCTCTGGCAATAGCCATTTCCATTTAGACAACTTAGCAGACACCTTCTCCAGCAAACCCTCCCAGTTCTTTTTCCTATAGCTTTCAACTCCTAAAAACACTCCGAGAATTTTAATACCTTCTTTTCCCCAATGTAATCCCCCAGGAAGTGGTGGTGGCCCACCATTTTCCCACTGGCCCACAATAAAACCATTACTTTTTTCCCAATTGACTTTGGCCGAAGATGCTTTTTCGTAAATATCTAAACTCTCACATAATACTTGCATATCCTCTTGCCCAGTAACAAAAATGGTTACATCATCGGCATAAGCCGACACAAAACATCTCGACTCCCTTGGGTCACCTGGAACCATGAAACCCCTTAATCCATTTCTTAATTTGCATAACAGGGGCTCAATTGCTAAGCTATAAAGTTGCCCAGAGAGAGGACACCCCTGTCGAATACCTCTTTTCACCGGCAATGGATAAGTCAAACCATTCCCCATCTTGAGCATTATTGAAGCCCCTTTATACAACAATTGGATCCATGAAATAAAACAATCCCCGAACCCAAAAGATTCCAATACTTTAAAAATGTACTCATGTCCCACCCGGTCAAAGGCTTTCTCCTGATCAATAGACAAAAATCCAACGTTGCAATTTTCATTAAAAGACACATCAATAACATCTCTTATTAAAAACAGATTGTCCATGATTGAGCGACCCGGAATACAATATGTTTGCTCTCCTTTGACCACAATATGCAAATATTTTTTTAGCCTATTGGCTAAAACTTTTGCCAATATTTTATAGTCCGAGCACATCAAAGAAACAGGGCGCCAATTTTTTAACAAACCTAGGTCTCCTTTTTTTGGTAAAAGAGAGATCACAGCCCTCTGACAGCTGGTTGGTAACATTCCCTTTTCAAAACATTCGCAACACACTTCATAAAAATCTTCACCTAAAACAGGCCAAAAAGTCTTATAAAACTCAGCAGGTAAACCATCTATTCCTGGCGCACGCCCTGTGGAGAGTTGCTGAACTGCATCTGAAAGTTCATTAAGGATGATCATGGTGTCAAGCTTTTTCTTATCCCCAGGTTGCAACTTTGGAAGTCCTTGTAATAATTTTGCCATATTATTAGAGTCACAGTCAGTATGGCCATACAAATCAGCATAAAAATCCATTGCCATTTTCCTCATTTCTGTTGGGTTTGATGTTAATGTTCCATTTTCCTTGCGCAGGTGAAGTATACGCTTTTGTTGTGCAACTTTCTGCTCCAGATTAAAAAAGTAAGAAGTGGGAGAGTCAATGTCTTTGATAGAAGAAATTCTTGCTCTAATCAAAGCGCCCTTCGCTCTTTCCTCTAAGATGGATCTTAATTCAAGTTTCTTATTCCTTAAATCATTGGATACACTCAAAACATTTACATCCATCACATTTTCCATAACAATAATATCTTTCTCCAACTGCTCAATTTTCTTTTTAACACACACAGTAGTATTGTAGGAGAAATTTTGACAAAAAACCTTTATCTGCGTTTTCCCCACCTCCCACCATGATGTCACTTTTTCAAAATTACCTTTCTTCAACTTCCACAGTTTCCAAAAATCAGCAAATTTTTCACAAAAAGACCTGTCCTGCAGCAATTTAGTGTTGAAATGCCAATAAAACCTGGGGCGTTCTAAAGTAGTAATGTTAAAATCTATGGTTGCAATGTGATGATCAGAAAAGCCATTCGGGAAAATATTAGCATTAGATACTCTATTCATACTTGTTTTACTTATATATATTCTATCTAATCTCGCTCCAGTTACATTAGAGTCTAGTATTTTAACCCATGTGTACTGTCTAATTCTCTTATTCATGTTCCTCCACACATCCATCAACTCAAACTCTTTAATAATATTCTGAAGCGCATTACTGGACAGTGGATGAGACTCCTCTCTGTTCCTGTCTAAAAGAAAATTTGTGGTGCAATTCCAATCCCCACCCATTATTATGCAAGAATCATTATCACATTTTCTTAAAGCACTCTGCAACTTCCTAAACAATTCCACACGATCTGATCCAATGTTTGGAGCATAAACATTTATGAAAATACATTTTAAATCATTTATTTCTCCAGCAACCATTAAAACTCTACCCTTTTCTATTTCCTCAGTTGACAAAATTTTTAAATT